>NW_023270305.1:15459449-15531373 GCF_011800145.1 Mirounga leonina | reverse complement strand
CACCATTTGTTGAAGAGACTGTCTTTTTTCCATTGGACATTCTTTCCTGCTTTGTCAAAGATGAGTTGACCATAGAGTTGAGGGTCCATTTCTGGGCTCTCTATTCTGTTCCACTGATCTATGTGTCTGTTTTTGTGCCAGTACCATGCCGTCTTGATGATGACAGCTTTGTAATAGAGCTTGAAGTCCGGAATTGTGATGCCGCCGGCTTTGCTTTTCTTTTTCAATATTCCTCTAAGGAGCCTGTTTTTGAAGACAATAGATGGATCCCTACATTTTTTCCTGCAACCACTATGGAATCTTCTGGGCATTGATTTTTTGCTCTGCAGACATCCTATTGTGCATTTCCACACTCCATGTGTGTGTATGCATGTGTATATATGCACCTCCACTGGGACTCATAAAGGCAGCAAGAACTTGAGAGGTCAATAGCCAAAGAGAAAGGAAGTGAAGAGTGTGGACCCAACATTTGATGCTGGTTTTACCCTAGAAACATTTGCCAAATCTTGGACAAGCGACATCAGCAGGTAAGAGGCTAACATGCAGTGCAGAGCTTGGGCAGTTCCGTGGAGCTAGAGGAAAACACTGAAATTTAATGCCCATCAAGGAAGAGGGGCCTAGTAAATTTCCTAGGTTTCAGTTGGTGCTTCAAAGAGCTAGACCCTTCGATTAGGAATAAACTTGAGATAGACCATCCTCCAAATAGATGGAAGTTGGCTTTGAATCATTTTTATTCTCGGTTAGATTAAGGTGATCTGCCCCTACCTGTCTACCCTTATGAAGGAAGATAGCACCACTTACAACATGGAATTATATTTCTAATGCTTGGCTTTCAGTTAAAAAAAATTACCAGGAAACAACACCAAATAAACAGAAACCAAGAGAGATTAAAAAAACAAAACAGACAATAGACAGTGAAAAGTGGTGGACTAAGAAATGAGTAACATCCACAGCTCTGTTAGCCTGGTGTCTTTTTCCCAGTTAGAGTGAGAGGTGAACCAATCAGATATTCAATCAGGAAATGAGAAAGGCTAAAATATGCTCTTCACTTACTCCTGGCTGGCTGGACATTTACACATGTGCTAGAAAGACCTAAGAGAGCCCCAGGTAAAGAGAAACTTGAGAATTGATTGAATCTTTGTGCTCCTTCCCCAACCTACACACAGACCAATAAACAGAGCCTTACAAACCTAAGGCATTTGAGCATGACCTGTCTGAATCACTGACTGATCACTCAAGTGTGTAGACCCAGGGCTGGCTACTAGGATTGCAGGTTAAAGAGATAAAAATAAGAAATAAAAACCTGATCAAAGACATCAGTGGCTACACACCATGAAGGAGACCAATTCCACTGTTTATGTCTAGGAAAGTTCGTAAAAACCTTCAGAAAAATCAAATGAATCCAGAATTTTGACATTTTATTGAACATGTCCAATTTGCAACCAAAAATTATTAGACATGCCATGTAACTGAAAAGTGAGTCTTGTACTCAGGGAAAAAAATGCAGTCTATGGAAATCAGTTCTGAGTGGGCCCAGATGTTGGATTTTGCAGGCAAAGTTTTCAAAGCAGCTATTGTATATATGTTCAAGGAATTAAAGAAAAATAAAGACTAAAGACTCAACAAATAGAAGTTATTAAAACAAAAGAAATCCAGAGTTGAAAAATACAATACTGAAAGATTTACTGGATTGGCTCAGCCACAGACCTGAGATGGTAGGGAAAAAAAAATGTGTAAACTTCAAGACAGATCAATAGATCAATAGAAGGTACATTTCTGAAAAATACAGAAGAAAAAAGATTGAAGAAAAATAAACAGAACCTCAGAGATCTGTGACTACTGCCAAACACATAAACATATAGGTAATGTGTCCCAGAAGAAGCAGAGAAAGAGGCAGAAAGGGATTTGAAGAGATTATGGCTGAAAGCTTGCCACATCTGAAGAAAAATATTGAGCCACAGATCAAAGAAGATGGGGGAAAAAAGAGAACAACAAACCTTTAAGGTAGGAAAAACACAAAGAGAATTCTACCTACTTTAACTGTAATAATTCATGTGTCTTGGTGTAGTTCTAAAGCCAAGGAAAAAATTTCAAGAATAGCAGAAGAAAATCACATACAGGAGACCAACATCATGATTAACAGTCAACTTATCAGAAACAATGGAGGCCAGAAGACGGTGGAATGACACATTCTAAATGTTACAAGGGAAATGATCCCATATAGAAGCATAGCAACATAAGAAGGAATGAAGTACAAAGAGAGTGAATATGTAGATAAGTTCAAAATAATATTGACTGTATAAAACGGAAGCCAGCAAACAATGGCCCATGGGTCAAATCTGCCCACAGCCTATTTTTGTATGGCTCTCTAGAGAAGAATGGTTTCTACATTTTTAAAAGTTAAAAAAAGACAAAGAAGTACATGTGATAGAGACCATGCATGAGCCAAAACCTAAACTATTTACCATTTGGCCATTTATAGAAAAAATTTGTCACCCCCAATATAAACAATAAAAATAATGTAGTGTGGAGTTTAAAACATATGGACATCTTGCTGTGTGGGCAGATTTGCAGAGAGCAAATGGAGTCACACTGATAAAGTTTTTCCTTTATCTGGTAAATGATGAATGTACTCATTTAATTTGATTTTAATAAGTCAAGGATGCATGTTGTGATTGTAAATGCCACAATCACAACAAAACCACGTATAATCAGCAAGCTCATGTTGGGCAGGGTAGGGTGCTGGAACTGAGACCGTAAAAATATGTAATCCAAAGAAGGCAAGAAAGAAGGAGAAAGGATCATAAAATACATAGGACACATGGGAACCTAAACAGATATCCTATTTAAACACACTTGGGAAGACCAGAGAAGAAAAGTTAAAGGGAGGTGTAGGAGACCTTCCTTCAGCATCTAAAGGGGGGCTAGCCTTGTTCCATGTGACCCCCAAACCAAGAATGGACCCATGGAAATAGGTCATCCTTGGTAGAACAGCCAGAGCTCCTGCAACAAGAATGGGTCCCTCGGGGCACTGGTCCAAGCAGAGATGAGGGATCAGGGCAGGCAGGTGGCACACACACCAGGCAGACATTGGGAGCTTGGTCACCCCTGATCTGGTCAGTCCATGCCTCTGTTTCCTCACCTAAAGATGAGGTTTCGTACTACCTGCCTTGTGGGACTACTGGAAGGATTAAATGCATGCAAACATAAAACATGGTTTCAGACGCTGGTAAAGGTCCAACCAGGGAGATGGTTAGCACAGACCACTTTTCAGACCCTTCCAACCTCAAGAATTCTGCCATTTCCTCGTAGAACTACAGAGTTCATGTTTTAACTTGATGATCTGAATCAAGTGTCCATGGTAACTGCAGGGGGGCTGTGTCTGGAATCCAAATATTAAGTGTTCAGACTGGAAGACCCAGCTGGAAACTCAGGACCCCTGGGTGCTGTCCCCACGGACCCTGGAGTGACTTGGCCCTTACTCCAGTCCTCTGCTTCCCACCAGGTAAATGGGGAGAAAAATTCTTGCCTATTCCCACAGCACCCCAAAGTATTGTGGAAGAAATAATCAAAGCTCTTGTGGAATGATTGAATCCCATGGATTTTCCTCGTTTTGAAGGTTGTCTTAGCCTTAAGCTCATGGATCTACAAAGGGCTTTGAGCTCCCTGAAAGACTCCCATCTCAATAAGGTCAGGAAGGGAAAAAACCATGTACTTTTCCACCCTGATGGGAATGAAAGAGAAAGACATCTGTGCACACTGGGAGAAAGAGGTTCGGCTAAAATCAGTCATCCAAGTAGGAAGAGCCATGACCACTGGGGTTCTGGAACCAACAAAGAGCCATTGGAGCATCAGATCTGGCTAGGTAAGGTCGCACATGAGTCTCCTTAGGGATGCACCTTCTGAAGCAGAGGTTCTCAACCCAACACCTGCTGCCCCCCGAAGACAGACACTCAGGTTTGATGGGCCTGGGGTGGGGCCTGGGTATCCTGGGCACCAGGAATTTTTAAAGGTCCTTTGGGAGATGTGCCTTTGAGGTTGAGAGCCCCAACTCTTCAGGGAAACCCAAAATGTGTTAGCTCAACAGATGGCCAGGGGTAGGTAGGGTGATTTCAAAAGCAAAAGTGAAACAGCTCATGCTCTCTTAATTGATAGATTTCCTTCATGTTTTTCCACTTATACTGTGTCTGGGGCACCATTTTCCACCCCTATCCCTGTCTTAAGGAAAGACAGCCATTTTGTGACCTCGATCAAGAATTAATCCCTCTGAACCTCAACTTCCTCACCTATAAAATGGGGATATGACTAGTTTCCTGGCCGCCTTCTTGAGCTTGTTTTACAGATCAAAGAACAGAAACTGCTGTGTGAATAGGAGAGGGCTATACCCATGCTAGGGGTGACTTGTCTCCCTGGATGAAAGGAAGGCGCTTGCCCTGGGAGTTGGGGAGGACTTTCAAGGCCAATACTTATGGAATTAAGGCCACTCTTTGGTGTACATGAAATTCTTGGGCTCTTTGAGAAGTGTAATGTCCTCACAGCACCCCTAAAGGGTAAGTAATAGCAGGATTTATAACCCTGTTAACATTTTTACAGGCTCAAGGAGGCTAAATGACTTCTACCAGCTCACGCAGACCACACCGGCAAGGCGGGGGGGCCTCCACCAAGCAGTGAGCTGTGCTGGTGACCCGGGAAGGGGAGGGTCCAAGTCAGCCAGTATTTGTCCCCCATACTGTTTGGACTGTAAGCAGGTCTTCTAGGCTTTATCTGTCACTGCATATAGCCCCTCCTTCCCATTCACACCCGAGGGCCTGTGGGATGCTGCGGTCACCTGCCAGCAAGCGCCCCACGGGACCACCTGACGGTGCTGTGCTCTGAGGGTCACAGGATGTCAGCGTCCTTCCCTCAGTGTGGTGGTGGTCCCATGCCACAATCTGTGGAAGGTGACATGGAGGACCAGAGAATCTTCCTAGGGTAGCTAGACTAACCTCTGAATGCTTGTCTTAGAAGGGCCAAGGTGGGCAGATCTCTGATATCATCACGTTTAATGTCTCAGGAAACTAAGACCCAAAGAGGTTCGCAAACTTGGCAGAGATCACCCAGCAAGTTACTAAAAAGGCCATGGTGCGGCATGATTTTTCCTTAACCTGGTCTGATAAGCTTTCCTTCGGACCAAAGTCTTTTTGAAAGAAGGTTCTAAAAAAGGCTTATTATGTGTGTTGTTGTGTAGCCTGAGTTCCCAGTATATGGAAACATATTCTTCTGTCCTGTCTATAAGACCAGTTTTTTTAGCTGCCTTAACTCATCAGTCAATCTCAGTTTATCATGAGGATGCCAAAGAATGGTATAGGATTAATGCTGTCACAACCTCTGGGTAGACACATCCTCTACTCTGGTGATTGTACAAGACACATGAGAGATGATTTGGGAAGTCCCAAACCAACATTCTCTACATACTCCCTGTCCTGAGCTGACGACCCCAGGGAGACCCCACCACCCAGGACAGAGTCCATTCCAGACAGAGGCCGGTGCACCCTCCTGTCTCCCTCTCCTGAGGCCCACCCAGTATCAAACATCATACCCCCTATGCCCCAGGAGAGGGAAGAGGCTCTAGGGAGCAGTTCTAACAGGAGAGGGCATATTCACAGCTGACTTGAGGTTTTGCCCCTGGCTCATTTTATGACCTCAGATGAGGAATGCTTGGCTTGTAGATTGTGTTTTCCTTGGCTTCCTCAGGAGAACAGTTAAGGCAGGCCCAGAGCCAGGAAAGACAACCCGAAGAAGAGGGTCCTCTAGTGAAGGTGATCAAGTGGTCCCTCAGCAGCCCAAGCCCGGACTCCTCCTCCCACACTAATCTCCATGATCACTCCCAGCTCCAGCAACCCCAGCCAGAGCTTTAAAGGGGACCAGGGACCCTCAAAGCTAGACGTGGGCGTAGCAGTGATTAGTGAGCTCCAACAGGAAGGGAATCTCAGGGAGCTGTGTGGGGGCCTCATGCCCCCCTCATTCAGAAGGGTCTCCTCCCAGAGATAACTGGGAGGTTCTGGTGTGAAGGAGAGAGCACTGTTCTCACTGAGATGCAAGAACATAGGAGGAGATGGTTGCCTAAGGCAAGAGAAAAGCACACGGCCTTCCCAGAGCCAAGCAAACTCCCCGCTGGGCCTCTTTCTTAGAGCCAGGCACACAACTTCACCAGCGTGCTACCTCTTCCCATGCATGGCCTTGTATGTCTGAAGCTGGCTGACTCATCTTGCCCAAAATACCGCTTGCATTAGGCCACCCCCTGCCCCAAAGAACCTTTAATAGCTCCCCACTGTCCACATAGCGAATCCAAATTCCAGGCTTGCTATGTGACCTTGGGCAGGTCACTTAACCTGACCTGCCTAAGGGTTCAGTTTTTGTTAATGTTTAAAAAAAAAAAAAAAAAGATTGGGAATAATCCTTTTAGAGGTCTCTTTAAGCCAAAAGACACTAGGATAATCTCTATCATTTTTGGATTTCAAAATCCTCCCCCAACACCAACCCTGCCCTCCACTCAGTAGACCTGCTCCCTGCTCCCTGCACTAGGCATGCTGCTCCCCGACTTGCATGCCCTCCCCATGCCTGTGTTTATCTGGATCCCATGCAGCCCTCAGAGCACGTGAAACTTCTCCATCCCACATTCACCTCTCCGTTTTCTAAAGCCTGTTGCTTCTATTACAGCTACCTCACCTATTTTGGTACTTAAATCTTCTCCAGTGATTTTATGCAAATCAGTTCTCTCTCTCTCCAGAGGGTTCCTTCCTATCTACCAGCCAGGCTCAGCTCAGCTCGGGTTCTTGGAAGGGTGCTCAGACACTTCACTGTCAGTAACAAAAATGCAACTTGATGAAAAGGATGATTGACAATTAAGTCCTAAAAATCTACAAGGTGAAGATGACATCCCAGGAAAGTAGGACTCCTGAGCCCCCCAGAGAAAACCCCTTAGCTGGGCATGCTGCTCAGAGCAGGAATTTAGAGGGAAGTGAGTGGGTTTGGGGCAGGGGTGGGGATGGGGATGGAGGCATCTGCTGTAGAAGAGAGTCTGACACTGAGTTCCGGGGATGGCTGGGCCACCAACTAGATAAGGGACTCTAGCAAGTCCCCGCCCCTCTCTCCTCAGTAACTGGAAGAATCTGGGCTACCAGAAGTTCTCCAGGGTTGCTTTCTACTCTTATTTGGAGAGAGTATTTCTAGAAGGCTGGGCTGGCAACCTTCAGGAAGGACTCTAGGCCTCTGTAAGACAAACGTTGACTAGCTTTACTTGTTCTAATAAGGGAAGAGGTATTCCTTTCCTCACACGATGGGTTCACCCAGCTCCCACCTTTGGCTTTACAGCGACAGGCCTGGCATGGGTGTGTACCAAGGCAATGAGTTTTCATTCCCCAGCATGACAGTCTCCCGGGGAACTGCTGACCCATTCCAGGAAAATGGAATTCTAGCAAATATTGTGCTTTATTAGATACAGTGATTTCTTGCCAGCTGCAGTTTTGAGGTAATGCTGTTTCAGTTTTATACACCCAAACTTTCAGAACAGGAACTTGTTTCCATGTGTGTTGTTGGTTGAGCCCATTCAAAGCTTTTTTTTTTTTTTTTAAGATTTTATTTATTTATTGGAGAGCAAGCGAGAGAGAAACAGCATGAGAGAGGAGAGGGTCAGAGGGAGAAGCAGGCTCCCCGCTGAGCCGGGAGCCCGATGTGGGACTCGATCCCAGGACCCTGGGATCATGACCTGAGCTGAAGGCAGTCGCTTAACCAACTGAGCCACCCAGGCGCCCTCAAAGCTTTAATAAGAGCCGAATTGTGATTCTTCCCTCCCTTGGGCTGGCCTGCAATGCAGGGTGGTGGGGAGAAGCCCTGTCTTAGGACTCAGGCTCAAGACTGAATTCTGGCTCTTGGACTTATAGTAGATAACCTTGGGAAAGTTACTTAATTTCTGAGTCTCAGTTGTCTCATTTGTAAAATGAGGATAATAGTATATCCCTCTTACAGGGAAGCTGTTAAATATGTACAGTGGTTAGTGTGGGGCTTGTCTGGCTCTTCTAGGGAAACTCACACTGTGACTTTAGTTTGAAGTGACCCTCAAATGTCAATTTTCCCAGTGCCGGACAGAATGACATTTATAAAGTTTCTGAAGACAGGCATCTTCATCCTAGGCCCTGAAGAGTCTAACATTAGTAACTTTTGGAGGAGTCTGAGTAGCACACAATAAAAAATAACTAAACACAGAAAGAAACAAGGTATCCAGGATCAAGAATTAGCAGGAAAAAAAAATAGAGCAGAAACAGATCCAAGACTTTGGATATTGAAATTATCAGACCAAAATTATAAAACTACTATGTTTAAAAAAAAAAAAAGAGAGAGAAAACTTGATATTTATGGGAACATAAAATTATTTTTAAAAATAACATTGTAAATTTGGTACAGAACTAAATGTAAATTAAATTTGAAAAATAAAGCCAATTTTCAAAATCTTCAATGATTGGGTTTAACAGCAAATTGGATACAACTGAGAGAACGGACAAATTAGGGCATGTGTCATAATAAATTACTTAGAATGCAGTATAGAAAGACAAAAAGATGGTATAGTTGATCAAGAGGCTAAGGTATATAAAGAAAACCAGACAAACATTTAACTGGCACTACAGAAGGAAAAGACAGAAATAATGGAGAAGCAATATTTCAAGAGACACTGGCTGAGAATTTTTAAAATTTATAAAAGATAGCAAGCCATAGACTCAAGATCTACTATAAATGCCAAGCAAGATTAATTCACGGAAATTAATGAAATAGGAAACATACAATTTAGATGGTGGTATATTTTTCCAAAGATGGCCATGGCATTTCCTTCTATCCTGCATGCCCCTTGGCAATGTGGCTTTTGCCACTCTTCTCCCCCCACCCCCCAAGAGGTGAAGTCTATTTCCTTCCCCCTGTGTCTAGGCTGGCCCTGAAACTTGTACTGACCTATAGAAGCAGCAGGAATGACTCTTGAGCCTAGGCATTAAGAGGCCCTGTGACTTCAATTTTTGCTCATCTGGGGCCCTGAGTCACAAGGTACAGAAGCCCAGGCTGTCCTTACAGGAAGGCCATGTGGAGGAGCACAAGGACATCTCAGTACCAAGTCCCCAGATGTGTCATTTTAGATGCTCCATGTCAGTCCCATACAACACCATATGGAACAGGGACAAGATATCCCACCTGAGGTCTTCCCAAATTGCAGATCCACTGAATTGTGGGTTGCCATTCATCAATAAGATTTAAGATAATTTGCTCTGCAGCAACAGACAAGGATGACATAGATGATCAATAAAGCCAAAAATTAGTTCTTTGAAAAAACTAACAAGGTAGACAAACCTCTGACAAAATGAATCAAAGAAAAAGGAAGAAGTCACAAATAGCCAGTATTGGAAACAAAAAGAGGGCATGACTGCAGAAGCTACAGACATCAAAGAAATAACAACAGAAATCCTATATAAAATCATGTAAAAAATTTGCAAATTTACTTGAAATGGACCCATTCCTAGAAAAACAAAACTTTCCAAAACATATTTATAAGAAATAAAAGATATGAATTCTATGACCATTAAAAAAATTGAGTCACTAGTCAAAAATCTAGCAAAAAATAATATTCCAGGCCCAGATGGCCTTATTGGTGAGTTTTATTTTTAGATGTTTAGATATTCCACCTAACTGGTGGAATTATTATTATTATTTTTTTTAAGTAAACTCTACCCTCAACATGGGGTCAAACTCACAACCTTAATATCAAAAGTCACATGTTCCACCAACTGAGCCACCCAGGCACCCCTAGTTCCATTCATATTAAAAACTATTCAAGACAGAAAAATAGGAACACTTCCAAATTCATTTTATGAGAATGTATAACATTGGTATCAAAATTAACAAGGGCAGAGGGGAAAAAGAAAATGCAGTTCAATTTCATTCATGAACACATAAGAAAAAAAAATCCTACACGAGTGTTAGCTCACTAAATCAGCAGTACACTTGACCCGTGAGCAAAGTGGGGCTTGGGACATGGACCCTCCCCAAAGACAGAAATCCATGTATAATTTTTGATTCCCCCCTAAATTTACTAATAGCCTACTGTTGACCAGGAGCCTTACCAATAATATAGTCAAGTAACATATTTTATATGTATTCTAATCTGTATTTTTATAATAAAGTAAGCTAGAGAAAAGAAAATGTTAAGGGGCGCCTGGGTGGCTCAGTTGGTTAAGTGTCTGCCTTCAGCTCAGGTCATGATCCCAGGGTCATGGGATCAAGTCCTGCATCGGGCTCCATGCTCAGCGGGGAGCCTGTTTCTCCCTCTCCCTCTGCCCCTACCCCCGCTTGTGCTTGCTTTCTCTCTCTCACTCTGTGTCAAATAAATAAAATAAAATCTTAAAAAAAATAATTAAAAAAAAGAAAATATTAAGGAAGAGAAAATAAGTTTAAAGTACTATACTGTGTTTTTCAATACCATAAGCTAACATCATCTGTTTACAAGATGAATCATCTGGCAGTACCTAGATACAAAACACTGCAGATCGTGTGTTTTACAAATAACAGACATCAAGAATGAAGAGATAATGTATGGTAAGTTTTGATAACTTTTTATAATAGATTTATATATATTTTAATGGTTACTACCATTAATAGTAGACTAGTGATAAAATAGACTAGTATCTACATATAATTATGCATTCATGACATTTCTAACTTTTTAAAAATGTTTTTGATATTTCTAGGTTGTGTGGTTTGTCAGTGAGTTTTTTTCAAATTGTCGCACATCTCCAAAAAATTTTCCAAAAGTTTATAGAAAGAAATTTTACATAAGTGGACCCACATGATTCAAACTCATGTTGTTCTAGGGTCAATGGTATATAAAGACAAAATACACCATGACCAACTTGATTTTATTCCAGGAAAGCAAGGATGGCTCAATATTAGCAAATCTATTAATATAATTCAAAAAATAATAACTCTAAGGGGGAAATATGATTATTTCCATAAATATTGGAAAGACTTTCAACAAACTTTAACATTCTTTCCTGATAAAAATAAATACACTCAAGAAAATAGAAATTTATGGATACTTCATTAATGTGAACACACACAAACACATATATGTATTGTATGCCTTAATGTATGTATGTATGATTCCCAAAGGCTACCATCCAACTGAATAGGGAAACATTTTCCTCCTGCTAAGGTCAGGAACAAGGTGAGAATCCCCACTATCACCATTGCTACTTAACACTGTATTGAAATATTAGCCAATGCAATCAGGAAAAAATAAATAAAGGTAGAAGAATTAGAAGAGAAGGAAAACTGTTTCTATTGTTGATGATATGGGTGTATACTTGCTGTAGAGAATTAATGATAAAACTAATTCAACAGTATAAAAATTTAGCAAGATAGAAAGTATAAAATTAATATATAAAAAGTAAAAGCCTTTGTATATATCAACATATGAGCTGGCCCAGTTAGAAGTATAGTGGAAGATTAAAAAAAAAACCATAATAAAATTTAAGTACTTCTGAATAAGCTTAGTTCCATTTTAGAAATTTAAGGCAATTTCAATAAAAATACCAATGGATTTTTTTTCTAAAGTTAGGCAAATTGAATCTAGAGTTCATTTGGAAAAATAAACATGCAAAAATGGCTATTAAAAACCCTGAAGATCGGGGCCCCTGGGTGGCTCAGATCATGATCCCAGGGTCCTGGGATCGAGCCCCACATCAGGCTCCCTGCTTGGCGAGGAGCCTGCTTCTCCCTCACCCTCTACTGTTCCCCCAGCTTGTGCTCTCTTGCTCTCTCTGTCAAATAAATAAATAAAATCTTAAAAAAAATAAAAACCCTGAAGAAAAGAGCAATGAAGATAAGTGAAGTAGATTGCAAAATGGCCACAAATTCCTCCTATTCTTGAATTCATGTCACTTTGCAATGTAACCTTGCTGCTGTTTCCAGCAAGAGAAGTCTATTTCTCCCCTACTTAAATCTGAGATTGGCCATATGAATTGCTTTGGCCAATGGGAATTATCAAATAGTACTTTATGTATTTATTGTATTTAAGTATTTATTGAGAGAGAGCACGAGCATCCTTGCTTGCAAGCAAGCAAGGGTGAGGTGGGGCAGAGAGAGAGAGAAGGAGGGAGAATCTTAAGCAGGCTCCACACTCATCGCAGAGCCCCACGCCGGGCTCGATCTCAGGATCCTGAGCTCACGACCTGAGCTGAAATCAAGGGTGGGAAGGTTAACTGACTGAGCCACCCAGGCGCCCCATAATGGGACATTATCAAACATGTTGTAAGCAGTCTTGAAAAGTGCTAGCTCACTGGGACTTAACCCTTTTTCATTGCTTTTCTGGAACCTGAGACCACATGGTCTTTAAAAATATGAAAAGAAGGATGCCTGGGTGGCTCAGTTGGTTAAGTGTCTGCCTTCGGCTCAGGTCATGATCTCAGGGTCCTGGGATTGAGTCCCACCTCAGGCTCCTTGCTCAGTGGGGAGCCTGCTTCTCCCTCTGCCTGCCGCTCCCCCTGCTTGTGATCTCTCTCTCTGACAAATAAATAAAATCTTTAAAAAAATAAATAAAAATATTAAAAGATACTCAGCTTTCTTTTTTAACCAGAGAAATTAAAATTAAAATACCATTTTCACATGTGACCTTAGCAAATTCTAAAGCTTGACTATATACTCCATTGTCAAACTATTGGGGAAGAAGGCATTTTCACATATATTGCTGATGTGTATGTAAAAATGGTACAATCCTTATGGAGGGAAATTTGACAATATCTAACAAAACTGTGTATTTACCCTTTGACCCAGAAATCCCAGTTCTGGGAACTTATCCTAAGCTATACCTGCAACAACATGAAAAAGACATATGCACATGATTGTTTATGACAACACTACTTATAATAACAAAATATTGGAAATAACCTAATGCCTACATTAGGATACTCATTGAATATATGGTAATAATGGAATATTCTACAGTTGGAAAAAAATGAAAAAGATCTGAATGGATACAATATAATTTCAGAATATATTAAGTGAAGAAAATTAAGATACAAAAAAGTGTATAGTTGGTTATCATTTGTGCAAGAATGAAGAAAAAATAAAGTTTATTTGCATAAAGAAATATAGAAAGGATATGAAAATAATGAAATTGGTTACTTACAGGAATAGGTGGAAATGGGATAGAAGGAAGGGCTAGAGAAGGAGATGGGACTTCTCCGAGTGTATTTTTTCACATTAACATGGTTCAAAAGTCAGAACTATGTTTTATATATTCAAAAAATAAAGTAAAATCAACAAAAATAGGAGAAACCCTATAACTGAATATAAACAGAGACAAACTTAACTATATGTCAAATATATAGCATAACCATACAGAGAGAACAAAAGAAAAAGAATTAATCCAAGTAATTTTGAACAAAGTGTTTTGATTATACACCCTGAGTAGGATATATTCTAAGGACAAAAGAATGGCAAAGAAATTGTGGTGGTGCTATTGTTAGAGCAATTAGAACAATTCTTTTTTTTTTTTTAAGTAGGCTCCATGCCCAGTGTGGAGCCCAATTGGGGCTTGAACTCATCATGATCCTGAGATTAAGATCTGGGCTGAAATCAAGAGTTGGACACCCAACTGACTAAGCCACCCAGGTGCCCTTACTGTTAGAGTGATTCTGATGTTATGTTGTATGTATCATAGGACTCAGTAAATGAATAGATTTATTGATGTTTTTGTAACCTTGATTTGCAGTGACTGGGAAGGACAATCTGAAATGTGGGAAGGAGATGAAAGTCCAACTCTAACTGAAGTTAGAGATAATCTGTATACATTTATTCTTTCTTTTTTAAAAATTTAAATCCAATTAATTAACATATAATGTATTATTGGTTTCAGAGGTAGAGATCAATGACTCATCAGTCTCATATAATACCTAGTGCCCATTACATCACATGCCCTCCCCAGTGTCCATCACCCAGTTACTCCATCCCCCCACCCCCTCCCTTCTAGCAACTCTCAGTTTGTTTCCTATGATTAGGAGTCTCTTATGGTTTGTTTCCCTCTATGGTTTCATCTTGTTTTATTTTTTCCTCTTTTCCCCTATGATCCGCTGTTTTGTTTCTTAAATTCCACATATCAGTGAGATCATATGATAATTGTCTTTCTTTGATTGACTTATTTTGCTTAGCATAATACCCTCTGGTTCCATCGACGTCGTTGCAAATGACAAGATTTCTTTTTTTTTTTTTGATGGCTGAGTAGTACTCTATTGTGTGTGTGTGTATAGACATATACACATGCAGATATATATATATATATATATCTCCATTCTTTATCCATTCCCTGTCAATGGCCATCTGGGCTCTTTCCATAGTTTGGCTATTGTGGACATTGCTGCTCTAAACATTGGGGTGCAGGTGCCCCTTTGGATCACTACATTTGTATCTTTGGTGTATACATTTTTTAAAAACAAAACTGTACTTCCTAGCTATGTGCACTGAGTAAGCTTGGACATAATGACACTCCAGCAGCAATGAACACCCCTACCACCTAGATCTTGGTTTCTAAATAAAATCCCCCAACAACTGGAACCTTGAAGAAATGGCTAATTGCATGGCTGAAAAAGGAAAAATATAAGATTTGTTGGAATAGCTTGTTTCATAAAGCTAAAAGGTACTTAAAAAAACAGATGGTGAAACAGGAGGCCATGTGAAGGGGTCTTGCTGACCAAATCCATAATTACTTGAGCATCAAAATGAATAATGACTTGAATGGATTATAATACCCTGATTAATGAAAGAATCCATAAATCCATTTTATATTAAAAAGACAAAACTTTTATCTTTTATATTAAAAAGATAAAAAGAGTGGGATAGAGACAAGAATTTTTTTTAATGGGAGAGTGCCAACTAACAATATTAGAAGGAATGAGATATATATGTATATTTTTTTAATTTTATTTATTTGACAGAGAGAGACACAGCAAGAGAGGGGACACAAGCAGGGGCAGAGGGAGAGGGAGAACCGGACTCCCCACTAAGGAGCCCGATGTGGGACTCGATCCCAGGACCCTGGGATCATGACCTGAGCCGAAGGCAGACACTTAATCGACTGAGCCACCCAGGCGCCCATGAGAGATATTTTTAAATCACCATTTTATAGTCACCCTGGTAATAATCAATTCAGGCAAGAATCATCAGTGGCTGAGAAAACCATGGAGTATAAGAATAGTCACATAGTATCACAATATCTCCTTACAAATAACTTATAAATCACATGACGGAAGGCACCTTTCCAAGGGAGAAATGAGGCAGACACACTTTAACCAAATTGCCAAATTTAATGTCACCTAAGTAGGGTATTTACCAACATCACATGTATCCCCCAGTGGAATAAATCAAGGACACAACATGACCTATTTTGTATTTCTGCCCAAAGAGTTTAATCTGATTCGAACTATAAAGAAATAATTGGGACAAATCCAAATTGAAGTGCACATACACAAAAAGCCAGCCTAAAGTTTTCAGTGACACAAAAGAACAAACCAACCAAAGGCTAAAGAACTGTTCTAGATTAAAAGAGGTGGAAAAGGCAGGGCAAGTAAATGCAATATGTGGTCTTCAGTAAATCTAATAATTAATGACTGAAAACATGAACAAAATAATAAAAAGTCAATTAACTTATCACATTAAATTTAAAGGAGTCAATCACAATCATCTCAATAAGTGCAGAAAAAGTATTAGATAAAATCAATATCCACTCATGATTTTTTAAAAACCTCTTAACAAATTAGTAATAAAATAGATCTTCTTACTCTCATAAAGAGTATCTACAGAAAAGCCTATAGCAGACACTATATGTACTGACAAAACATTAAACACTTTCTTTTTGAACTTGGGAATAAGCATCACTTCCATGAAAAATTGTAGTGGAACTGGCACAGGAAGGCAAAAGAAAGAAAAAGTATGTAGATTGAAAAGAGAGCAACAAAACGGTCATTATTGGCAGGACTGAGTATAGAGAAAATCCAAAAGAATATACAGATAACTTATTAAAATTATAAGAATTTAATTGGGTTCAAAATTAATATATACAAATCAATTCTGTATACCAATAATCATTTTCGAAATAAAAATTTAAAAATGTACCTATCATACAACAAAATATCATATGCCTAAGAATAAATTAAACCAAATGTGTGCAAGACCTCACCAAAGAAACTATAAAACTTTGAGAAGTATTAAAGAAGATAGATCTAAACATGTTCTTGGTTTGGAAGGCTCAGTATTGTAAAGATGTATGCTTTCCCCAACTTGATTCATGGAATTCAAAGCAATTTCAATCAAAATCCCAGCAGGTTTTTTGGGGGTAGAAAGTGACAGAAAGTAAAATTTATATGGAAGTTCAAAGTCATTTCTAAGAAGAAAAAACAAAGACCTGTTTTCCCAAATAATAGAACTTACTATAAAGCTGTAGAATTAAGACAATGTGGGCGCCTGGGTGGCTCAGTTGTTAAGCGTCTGCCTTCAGTTCGGGTCATGATCCCAGGGTCCTAGGATCGAGCCCTGCGTCGGGCTCCCTGCTCAGTGGGAAGCCTGCTTCTCCCTCTCCCACTCCCCCTGCTTGTGTTCCTGCTCTCGCTATCTCTCTCTCTGTCAAATAAATAAATAAAAATCTTAAAAAAAAAAAGAATTAAGACAACATGCTCAATAGCACAGGGGTGGACAAATGGACGAGACGAATAAAGCCAAGTTTTGAAACAGATACAAGCACATCCAAGCCCTTTATATAGAAACAGATGGGGCTCTTCTCAGCGGTAAGGAAACAATGGACTTCTCCATAAATGGTGCTGGGACAGCTACATATTTTCATGGGAAAAAAAACTGTAATACTGGGTTCCTTTCTTCTACTGGTCACAAAAACTAACCCCAGATGTACTAAAGACCCAAATGAGAAAAGCAAATTTATGAAGTTTTAGAAGGAAATGTAGGTAATATCATTATGACTGTAAGGTAGGAAAGGAGTTCTTAAATAAGACACAAAGGGTACAAACCATGAAGGAAAAGATAAAAACCTTCTAGTAAAAGGTGAAAGATTTATGTGATCTGAAGAGAAACCAGAGTAGAAGATTAAAAACTTTAGAAATAGAGAGATTGAATACCAAACAGACCAACCACCACCCCTACAGCCATCAGCCTAGAACAGTGATTCCAGCTTCCCTACTTTTTGTTCCTGCTTCCAACTCAGGACCAGAGAAAGCCAAATATGTTCCCCAAATGAATCACATAAGATGCCTGGCTTCTCGTTAGCCTGCCTAAGGTTTCCCCATGGCAACAGCCTCCAATCAGAACACACCTGAGGTCTTCCCCTTTACACTATAAGCTTTCCCAATCCCCTGTCTTGAAGTCTCCCGCAAATTTGACTAATGGTGGCTGACTCCCCTGCTTCAGCAATCTAAATCACCTCCATTTGTTCTCATTTGGGTGATCTTCATTTACCTCCCCCAAATTCAGAATTTTGCTCATCTAAAGTTTCCATAAAGAGAGCAGAAAGATAAGTTTCCGAATATATTTGCTGTATACATCGCCCACAAAGAGCAAGTGCACAGCCTGTGTGAAAAACCCCTAAAAATCAATGGGAAGAAAGAAAAACCCATAGAAAAATAGGAAACACGCTTGAACAGGCACTTCACAAAAGAGGAATTCAAATGATCAAACATGAAGAAAAAAAGCGCAGCCTCATTTAGCAATCAGGAAAATACAATCATCCTGTGCATTAAGCATAGCAGGCATTATCATTCTCCCCACCCAGCCCCCCTCTCTGGCCTCGCACTCCACACCCCTACATGTCATGCACCCACTCTCACACACCCCTCCCACCTTGTCCACCCCCAGTCAGAGAGGGTAACAGACTTGGACCAAGATAAGCAGCAAGACTAGTGCTTGGACCCCAGCCAGGCTTCTGGGGGCTTGAGAGCAAGTGTTTTCCACTCTGGGCCCAGGTGTCTCATTTGGAGGGGATGAAAAATCATCTTTATGGCTTTCCAAACAAAGAAGGAAGAGCCGGGGTCAGGAGAAGAGAGGCAGAGAGGAATGTGGCAGAAGCACACTCTTCTCGGAGTTGTTAGCTCAGGAGGAATACAAAGCTCTGACTGGTAGCCCACCCATTCAGTCAGGGTCAGTAGCACTAAAGAATGTAGGCCATCCTTTGGAGTTCATTATCCTAAAGCCTGCCTTCCTGGGTCCTTCTAGCAAAAACAAAGCCCATAAATAGTAGTATCCCCATTTTAGGGATGAGATGAAATCAAGGTCCAGGGAGATAGAACTTGCCCGAGGCCACACAGCACAGAGAACTAGAACCCAGGTCTTCGTGCCTCCCTGCACCACACGGCTATTGCCCATCAGCTCTCCTCACCTAGCCCTAGACCTGCCTCTTGCCCTACAGCCATGGGCACTTGAACCTCAGCATTCCAGCCTGCCTGCATCTAACCTATGTGTTCTGGGCTCATGAGAAAGATCTATTCCTCTCTCAAGCTCTGTGCCTAAGCAACACGGGACACCCGCAGGCTGACCCACAGGTTGCCCTCTGAGCCAAAGGCAGACTTACCTCGCCCCAGAAGCAAGAGCAGCCCCAGGAGGAAGATACGTGGCTGCAGGCCCATGCCAGAATCCTCCTGATGGCCCAGCCCTGGACAAATCACTTGCGCAGATGGAGGCTGCCACTCGTCCTCGTGCTTTTATGCTCCTGTGGTCTGATAGTGCGCCTGTCATAAATTTTACTGTGTTCACCTTTGAAAGGGGGCAGTGGCTGGCTGTAAATGATAAGTATTAACATTTAGGCAGAAGATTTCTCAAAGTAGATAGGTCAAAGATGGGTAGCATGTTCTAGACAAAGGCGCCAAAAGACTAGGACCACATAGTCCCCTTCAAATGGCTTCCCAGGATCGTGGACGTACAAAAATCGCCAGTATCGGGGCTCTGGCCTGCTGAGAGGAGCTTGGGATTGGAAATACAGGGCTGGAATCCCATATTGACAATAGCTGTGAGATCTTGGGTGAGTCCCTTTATGGGCCTTAGCTTCTCAGCTGTAAGCTATGGAAATAAAAGCCATAAATGGAGTGAAAGTACTTTGTAACAACTGTACACCATAAAGCCCCCTCCGAATGTGATTTCTTGGTGTGAAATGTCTTCCCCCGGTGTCTGAGGAGCACAGCTGGGCTCCCTGGTCTGCATGATCCAAAAAGGTTTGTTTCTGGCCCCGCCTCCAAAGCCATGGGTTGTGGGAGTGCTGGACTGATGTGCATGCCACACATTGATTGTCTGCATGTTGAGTTGAGAGATCCAAGCCAGAGAGGTGAGCCACTGGAACTCATTTGACAGAATTAGCATTTTGCTTCCGGCAATCGAAGTTGAAATGCGGGGCAGGGTCTAAACTGAGCAGTCAGAGTTGGAATTTAAAGCCTGGGTGCCAAAATGCATTGGGGGTGAATTTCAAATATTTTCCACAAATATCAAGTAACATTTGACTTTGGGTAAATATGGACAAATATATTTAAATCATCCTTACATTTTGGCCACTGTTAGGCAGAAAGGCTGAAAGCCAGACTTCGGAGCTCCAGCTAGGAGTCTGGAGCTGGTTTCTATTGTTCAACCTCAGGTCTTGATCTGCTGACATTTTTTCAGTATGTTTCAAATCACAGTTATAGGTTGGTTGTCTTGAGTATAAAGTGAGATCTAAGTGGGCGGCCCTTTGTTCCTGGCTCTGTGACATTAAAATGTTGTCTTCCTTTCTCATCTGCTCAATAAAATGTGACTTGTGGGTAACCACTGATTTAGCCATGCCAAAGCCTCAGCCTCAGAGCTGCACGGAGGGCTTGGGTCACACCAGGCATGGGTGGGCACTGCTACAATGGGCCCAGCTGACTATGGGCTGGTTCCAGAGCCTGGAAGAGAGCAATACATACAGAGAAGGAAGAAGAAAATATACCCAAGGAGGGGCTTGCAAGGGCCATTTAGGCATAAATGCTCCTGAACATCAGACACGTGTTATCTT
Organism: Mirounga leonina; assembly: GCF_011800145.1. Taxonomy (NCBI): domain Eukaryota; kingdom Metazoa; phylum Chordata; class Mammalia; order Carnivora; family Phocidae; genus Mirounga; species Mirounga leonina. Next base: position 15,511,284 of record NW_023270305.1, on the reverse strand, counting down.
CACCAACTGCCCACAAGTTCAACAAGAAACCCAAAGCTCAAAGCTACTGTCCCATTACTAAGGATGGCAGGAGTCCCTCCATGCCACCAGCAGCTTTGAGGAGCATCCCTAAACCTACTTGGATTGAATGAAAGGTCACTGGTCTCCACTCAGCTGGGGCCAGTTAGAGGTAGGGTGGGACACATCATGGGAAATGGGCAGAAATAGCCTGGCTTTATAATCCATGCATTTGCTTCTACCTCTTAATACTTCTCTGCACAACCCCCATGGCCAAGCTGGGTTAGCAAACACACCAACCTCTAACCTCTTCTATATTTAGAAACATTGAGAAATGACTTAAAAATACTTCCAACCTTTGTGAGGCATTTTGGTATAGGACAGACTTAGGTAAAAGAAATCTTGGAATCCTGTCAACACATCAAGGAATCCTCATCAGCTGAGAGGCAGTGGGGGAATAACAACTCTTGGGCACTCTTACCAGGCACTGTGGGTGCTCTTCACATGCATCAGCTTAATTAGCAGAGTATCTATGTGATCTGTTAGCAGCTGTGAAAACACAAGGGCCAGTACTCAACAAGCTCCATCACTTTTTTTTTTTAAAGATTTTATTTATTTATTTGACAGAGACAGAGACAGCGAGAGCAGGAACACAAGCAGGGGGAGTGGGAGAGGGAGAAGCAGGCTTCCTGCTGAGCCGGGAGCCCGATGTGGGACTCGATCCCAGGACCCTGGGATCACAAGCTCCATCACTTTTTAATAAAATTTTCTCCTCCAAGTTTTGCTACTAAAATGTCCTAAGAAGACATATCCCAGGAGGGAAGATGCTCCATTTCAAATGTTAGCAACAATCAGCAGATGTTCCTTTTGGGAAAGGCATGGGCCCATGGATTCAAATCTTCCTGGAGGGTGTCAGTCCATGCCTCCCTCAGAGGGCATCTTGGTGACTGAAGGAGCTGAGTGCTTGCTGTTGTCCAAAAATCCACTAGGGGGTGCTAGACCAAGCCTTGGCCACAGGGCCCACGTGGATTACAGCGGCACTGGCCGCTGAAGAGTGTCTTTCAAACTGGGGTTACGATCTATTATTATCCCATTAATTTAATTTGGTGGACTGCACAGTCCATTAAAAAAAATTAAACAGAATAAAAATATCTGAGGGCACTGCATATAGTAAGGGTAATTGATGTTTTGGGAAACGTTTCAGTCACAGGTGGTGATGCAAAATGCATTTCTTAATATGGGTCAGTAAAAAAGAAATCGAAAATCACTCCCTCAGACAGCAGTAGATCAATTCCACAAAGAAATCCCTAGGCTTCAAGAAAAAGAAAACAGGTTTGTTCTTCCCTCTGGTTAAAGATGCAGCTATGCCGAATTCCCTGTGCTAGCAGCTAAAGACAACGCCTGTGATTGGCTCCGTGACTTGGGAAGAAAGTATAAGTCAAACGTTTTAGCAGTTGTGAGAAGACAGTAAGTGAAATTGTTCTTTTTTTCAATAAGGAAAACCTAGCCCCTGACTCCTGGGTGAGTTCTACCAATGTGACAGAAGTATGTGTCAGCAGCCTATCATCTAGGACAGGATGGGTTCCCATCAGTGCCTATTTTACGAAAGACCCACAGCTTGAAGGGGAAGGTACACGCCAGAATTGTGGGAGGGGTGGGACGATCTATCTCAGAATAATCTGCACTTGTTCCAGTGATGCCCTGAGAATTGTCCGCCCCACATGATGGCTTTTCTGAAGTACCTACTTGCCCTCACCATGATAGCCTTGTTATCACTCACTCCTTCTGTGTGGAAATAGTCCTATATCCCTGGTGGGCTTCCTGAGAGAGAGGCTGGGCCTTTTGCTTCTTGCCATTTGGGCACCTCCAGAACCCCTCCCTACTAGAGCACCTAGCTCAACGTCCTACATAAGAGGGCCTCACCAAATCTTCATTCATTGGTTGAGTATTCTTCAGAGGTAAGAAGACAACTGGTTTAACCAAGCCTGTGTTCTCCAAGACTTTTCCCAGTCACAGAAGTACAAGGAGGCTTGGCTTAGGAATCTCTAAACACAAACATCATCCAGATGCCAGTGTTCCTGTGTTTACACAACACAAAACCTGTGTGTACACACACATGTAAAACATTGTCCAATGCAAGTAACTGAGCTTATTTAGCTTCCTTTGGGCAGAGGCTTTACTTATAATCAAACAAGAAGTTTAATTAAGGAGTAAAAAGTAACAGATAAAATTGAGAAGGGACCAGTAACGTATGTCTAAAAGAAATACCATTTTCAAATATCCCAGAACATACACTCCACAAGACCTGGCCTTCTTGTTCTTTGCTATATCCCAGCAGCTAGTACATTGCCTGTGGTAGCAGGCATTCACCGGATGTTGGATGAATAAATAAATGAAAAGCAGAATACAAAGGAAGACACTAAGACTATAAAAAGATCAGCTCAATAGAACAGAATAGAAAAGATGAAAGGGGTAAAAATCATGTTTTAGGATAGAAAACTGAGGAAAAAGAGAGGCACGTGGCCCCAGTACCATGAAGCGTGATGGGAAAAAACAATGGAGAAGCAACATGGAGGCTCACAGCTAGTGGCTCTTCTTCAAGGTCACACTGTTATTCGCCTGTGTAATGGTTCTCCATCCTGGCTGCAGATTGGAATCACCTGGGAAGATTTTAAGACAAATACCTCTACCTGTGCTTCACCTACAGACATTCTGAATTAATTGGTCTCGGGTAGGACTTGGTCATTGGTCATTTTTAAAATTCACTGATGGATTCTGATGTGCAGCCAGGGCTGAGGGCTTCTGCTCAGTGGAGCCAGGGCTGCCTGGTGCCCAGCACTGAAGGATGGAGAGGACTCCGTCTCTGCTGCTGCAGACAATGCAGTGGTCCACAGGACACAGCCTAATGCCTCAAAAGTCTACTGAGAGCTGAAAAAGTTGGACTGACTGGGTGGCCTTTCCAGAGAGGAATCCCATAGGAATGTGGGAGGGGAGGAGCACTGGGACTTATCCTCAGAGGTCAGGGAGTAGATTGGGAAAAGGCCAGATTCTGGTGCCTGGAGACGCTCAGTCACCAAGCACCAGGATATGTGGGCCAAAGTTCTGGGTCAACCATATGACTCATTATCATCTACAGCCATTTCCTATTCCTCATGTGTTAGTTTCCTGATCTGTGAGTTTGACACATAAATTCCATTCACTGATGTGCAGTGTGAAGAACAGGGCCATGGAGGGTGGGGAAAGGGTAAGATGAGCTGTCTACCACAAGCATACGGGGTATTCCCCCTCTTGCACCAGCCATTACTGCAGAAATGGGGAGCTCCCCATTCACAGATGGGGAGCTCACAGCTTGAGCCCTGACATCCTCTAAGTCAACAGCTACACTTCCTATTGCCCACTCTCTCTCCTCTCCCTTCCACCATCTCCAGACTCAGGCCCCTAGTTGTTCCCAACCTTTATGTCTCCCAGCACATGGATGATAGTGATATGCACACAGAGTGAACAGACAGGGCAATTTGTGGCCTGAGATGATCAGCCGGGGGTCTGGGACAGCCCCCAAGCCCTGCCCCTGGTGGGTCCCTAGGGGGATCAATGTCTTTGCCCATCTGTACCCCTTAGTGCTTTTACCTCCAAGTGAAGACTTAAATAGCATTTGGTGAGCACCTACTAGGTGCCAGGCACCTTGCTAATCAAACTCATTAATGTTATCTTATTTAATACTAGCCACATTCCTGAGGGAGTTAAAAGTCTCAGCTAAGGTCATTCAACTAGTGGGTTGTAAAAAGGAGTTTCTGATCCAAGTCTTCTCCCTCTATATCTGTTAGTTTCTCCCTGCATGACTGAGAGATGCTGCTGGTGAAATGGCCTTAAGAGTCCCTTCCGGAGAGAAACCCAGGTAAGGCTCTTCATTCTGCATTGGTGGAGGGCAGCCTCTGACTCATGCACCCAGTTGGGCAGGGGACTCTGGCAGTGTGACTGTTCCCTCCTGGGAGATGAGTATGAGTGGACCACCCAACCTGACTTCCACCCAGCCGGGGCCCTCACTAACCTGCAGAGGAAATGTGGCTTCTCTTGGTGGAAACACCAGAGGCATTGTCCTCCTTGGTACCATCTCGAGAGGACCTGAGAACCAAACAGGGATGCTCTGCTCCATCCCAGCTGGTGAATCCCAGCTCTGCTGTGACCTCCTCTCCCCTCCTGGGGAGAATCCCACCCAGAGGCAGGAAAGCAATAGAGACAAGGTCAGAACTGGTCAAAGGGCACCTGGACCTTAATGGCCACCCAGTCACTCCCCTCCCACCCCCATTGCACAGGAGAGGAAACTGAGGCAAAGAAAGAGGCAGGGCCAGTCTGTGATGGGGGCTTGAGATAGGTTTTGGATTTCCTGATTCTTTTCCACTCATCATGTAGCACTGAATCACCCTGACCACTTATAGCAATGGAATTTTTAGTCCAGTTTACAGGTAAGAGACTAAAAACACAGAGAGGATTAGTAACTTGCCCAAGGTTGCTCAACTACCAGAGGTAGTTTGCCCTCTCTATCACAGCCCAGCAGTGGCCAAGTTCAAGCCAGAGGAACTCAGCACAGACCTCACCCTAGCAGATACCACATAAAGCCCAGGGTCTGCATCTCCATTCTGGGAAGGAGGGTTCCATGGAGATAGGCTGGCCGGCATGGCCAGTAGACACTGGCATATAGGAGCTCTTCCTTGGATCTTCTACAGCTGAGACCCCATGTGGCAGAGCTGGTGGAGTCCTCTGCCAACCAAGGGGATCCCAGGGAACTTCTGCTATGTGGCTAATCTTTCTCTTACTCAATTCCCTTTGCATCCTGTCCATGAGAGCGGTGATCTGTTCTTCAAATCCAAAGGGAATAACCAAAGTCTCCCAGACTTTCCTGGGAATCTCGCATGTTTTAGACCATGCTGGGAGGCTCCTGGCTCCTGCAGCCCCAACCACCATGCACTGACCCCACATGCCTTCCTGGCCTGTGTTCAGAGCAGAGTACCTGCTTGAGAAGACTTCTCCTGGATTAGGGGTCCAGAGAAGGAAGACAGCCTCTCTACCACCTGCCAGGGCAGCTTACCAGCTGGGGACATCCCTCCATCGACACTGCCACTCCAGAATGGGGCCCTCTGGGCCTTTGGCTGTGGGCAGGGGATTGCTATGGCATGGCGTCACCTGCTTGCTACCATGTTGGGCTTTCAGCCCCCACACCCACACTGCACATGGTGTTAATAACTTTGGTAATGATGATGATGCACAAGTATGCTTGCTTTGCCAGCTCCCTGGGCATGTCCACTGTTTACCTTTGATGGCACCACCTAGGGAGAGGACTATGGCAGGGGAGAGAGTGAGGCTGGACTTCCCTCCCAGGACCCTCATTCAGATGAACCGTCTGGGATGGGCTGGGTTGGGCTGGGCTGCGTTCCAGGTGGGATCTCTGCTGAGCTCCAGCTGTCAGGACAGCCAGGCTGGTTCAGTAGGTTCTGTTTCCCAACTCCTCCATCCTGAGGGAATACCTCTGTGCCTCTGCCTCCGAGCACCGCTGACTGAGGCTGGCCAGCCTATTGTTCCATTCTTCTCAGGTTCAGGAAGAGCCCTGTTCATAACTGGAAGGTTAGCACCCAAAAGAGAAAACATGAGGAAAAGGAATTTTCACATTCCATATGTCTTATAATCCACAGAAATGTTTAGAAACTTGCCCCAGATCACATAGAGAGCAGGTGGTGAAGCCAGATTTTTAATACTGGTTTTCCTGTTCCAAAGGTCAGTTCTTAACCTGAGGTACTTCTTCATTTTTATGTATTTCAGTTTGTTCCTCCAGCGACCCTGGGAGGTCCCCTTGGGTCATGTGTGACCAGGAACCTGTAGGGATGTGGTCCCTGATTGCAGGTTCTCCCATGGACAGCTGGAATCTTGGCGTGGTCTCTGTGGGAATCCCGGATGGCTCTTTCCACTTCCCATTCCCTTCCTTCTTTGCTTCTGGGAGCCACCTCGAGCCACGTTTCCAAGTGTTCCTCTCTGTTGACATTGAGATCCACGTTTCCTGAACCTGAATGAGGCTCCACACTCTTGAAATTTAACATCTCTTCCAGGGCCAATGCCGGGAGGCTGGCCACCCCAATCTTCCACCCATCCCATACCTGAGGTGATCTTTCAAAACACCTTCTGCTATCTGGTCTCCACCCTCCACTTCAGTGTGGCTTCTTCTCCCACTACTTTGCCAGAAATGCTCTACAGTCAACAATTTGTTCAATCCCATGGATAGCGAGGTCCTCAGATTTCCTCTTACTTGACATCTCAGCGACGTTTGCTGTCTGGCCTCTACCCCTATTCTCAGAAAACTGTCCTTGGTCTCTGTGTGTCTAGTGTCCTGGTTTCTTCTTTCCAGCTATGCCTTCTCAGCCTTCTTTACCAGTGTCTCCTCTGCTACTGGAGCTCCTCAGAACTCTGTCCTGTATCCTCCCCTCTCTGTCTCTCAAGGTGATCTCACACAAATACACCCCACAGCTTCATTTAAAATCTATGTGCCCACAGTTACTGAATTTCAATTTCCAGCCACCCCTCTTTTCTAATCTTCAAACCCTGCAAACTCACTCACTGACTCAACATCTCCACTTCGATGTTTCATATGCACCTCAAACTCGAGGAGTTGAAAACTGAATGTATGATCCTCCTGCACTCATCTGCACTCCTACAGAAAAGGGCAACAGTGGTCATAGATAGACCCCAGAACAATCCTTGAAAACTCTCTCTCTTCAGCCCCAACAGATCATCAATTGCTGAGTCCTGTCAATTCTATATCCTAAACCACCTGGTGAACCCATTCACCATTCTCTATCTTCACTGCCCCAACCTGGGCCCAGACCACCATCTCTGCTCCCCAGAATGGATGCAAGAGTTATTCCTAGGTCTACTCTTTTTTTCCCCCACAGCAGCCTGATGATCTTTTCAAATTGTGAGCCCAATTGTCACAGCCTTGCATAAATCCCTTCAATAGCATCCCATAGCCCTTTGGACAAATTCCAACCATCTTGGAATGTTTAGAAGGCCCTCTCCAGCCTTAAGCCCCACTCCCCCCTTCTTCTCTGACCCCAGACCCACTGGGCTCCTTTCACTTCCTAGAACATGGCATCCTTTTGCCACCTCAAAGCCTTAACACAGGCTGGTCCCTCAGCAGGGAACTCAAGCCATGCCAGTCTCCTCCCCATCTCATGGCCTCACTGACTCCCCTTTCAGGCTCAGTGTAAATATTTCTTCCCAAAAGGCTTTCTCAAGTCCAGTCAATGTAAGGCCCTATCTCATGCTCCCATAGCCTCCTGTGCTTCTCCTCCAATACTCTGAAAAAGCAATTACAAGTGTGCTAAGTCTATCCTGTCTGTCTGACCATGAGCTCCAAGGGAGGGCAAGGACTAAATGGTTTCCTGCTGTGTCCCCAGCCCTTAGCACAGGACCTGATATCAGCAGGTGCTCAACAATTGCTCCATGGATGAAAATGCCCAATCTTGCTCCAGTCACTCCTCTGGGGCCCCCAGTGGACAGAATCAAGTCCTACCTCACAGTAAACCACTCTTGCCCTCTCTGTAGCTCCATTATACCACTTACTTCATCTTGTCTGGTATCCAAAAACTGGCCAGTGGGAGCTATCTCTTTTGCTAGAGAGGGATGACTCATGCTTCATTTTCTTTATAACACCTGCATGGTCCCTAACATAGTGGCTTTGCACACAGTAGGAAATTGTCCCAAGAGAGCAACACATTGCTGTAAAGGAAGGGGGACCTGCTTGGCCTCTGCCTGGCCCAGATATCCTTCTATGCCCTCCAGAGTTAAGAAATCTCTTAAAATAGTCCTCCTAAAATCAAACAAAAAACAAAACAGGAAAACCTGAAAATTTCCCCAAGTCTTGTAAATTACAGATAGCAAACCAATCAAGGACTGCCAAACGTACTTGAAGGTCAGTTAGAGTCTCCCCTGTTTCCAAAAATCCGCCCCCCCCCACATTAGTAAAATGCTTGCTTGCCAATCAGAGACCGTCCATATTTTCTCCTTTTTTCTCTGTAAAACTTATTCTCCTATCAGACACCTTTGAACCCCTGCTGAAATGTAAGTGATTGCAGATGGTTCCCTTGTGGTTGCGAGTTTATAAATAAACAGCCTTGGCTAATTTTGTGCCTCTGCCTCCGATTGATTTGATTTTGGGCTGTAATCTTGGTGTTGCAGCTCAGATGCAGCCTGACCTGCTTGTTGCTGTGGACCTTGGCTCTTGTCCAGGTGTGGTGCCCACCAAGGCCTCTCCAGCCTCACTCTCCCCATGGAATACCGTCCACATCAGCAAGCAAGTCTGCACTGCACTTCAACTCCATCCACTCTCTTTATGTTGAGTTCCTTGGTTGTTTTGTTCACTTGTCAAATTCTGGGTATTTATATTTAATTAATGTTCCCTTTGAGGTTTGTGTCCTTGATGATTTGCTTCTGCCTGTCCCTTTGTTTTGTCCTGTGTCCTTAAGTGTTGCTTTTGTCATGAGGAGGAGAATCACATGGTGGCATACAAGCATCATTCCCTATAAACTGGCTTTTTAAGGGGCCTCATACACTGGAGAGTTGGCAGTTCTCCCCAGACAGCACCCTCTGAGGACAAACTTGGCTGTGGGTCACCAGTAAAACCAGATGAGACTGTCCTCTTATCCTGGCCATTTGTCCTGAGAGCTTGGCTTTGATTCAGAAAGGGCATTCTTGCTCTCTGATATATCCCACCTGCTGGGGACTCAGACTGTTGTCTGTGTTCAGAGGTGGCTGGCCATCAAGTTAGAGGTCCAAGACACAAGGTTGTATGAACATCTTCAGCTGACTGTCACTTTCAACTGATAATGACCAAGGGCTTTCTTAGTCTAACCTGTGTCCTTCTCTGGGAAAAACTGCTTCTTACAGGTGCCCCCATTACCACTATGACCCCTATACTTCGCTCAATGGCAGAACTCCACTAAGGATGATTTGGCCCTACAATGGACACTTTGAGGAACACTTAACTAGAACTGCTCTTTTGAGAGGTACTTTAGAACAAAAACAGAATGAAATTCCTCAGGCCCAATGAGCAGCATTTTGTGATTGGTACCCTGATGCTTCTAAACAGAATTCTAATTCTAGAATTCCAATTCCTGAAAGAATTCTTTTTTCAAGTCTAAAACGAGGAACTTGATGACCAAGTATAAAGCTTTCTGGTATAAAACCAGCTCCTTCATAACTATCCCCCACCCTCTAACACCCTGGATCTGACTTCAATCCCTCTAACCCCTCCACCTCTTCTTCCCCTTGCCTGGAGCCTTGCCTTTCCTTAACAAGCCCCCTGACACTCCAAAACATCAGTTTCCTTTAAAAATGCATCCTGATTGAGAATCACAAATGCCTTTAACCATAGAGTTTAAACCCTGGTCTCAGCAGGACTAAGAGCCATTGTCTGAGTTTTCCCCAAACCCTGATTAAGATAGACACCTCTTTACTGAAGAATTCAGAATCTCCCAGGGGCCTATAATCCAATCTCTGCCAACTAACTGGCATGTTAGTAGGAAGATCAAATGCTAAATTATCAATGAGAAAAGCTGAAGAGACCAATCCAGGGTCAGACTTAAGGGATCCCACCTGCATGCAAAACCAGTAGGCTTCCGGAGAGCCCAGAAAACAGGTCAGAGTTTACTAAAAGCGACTTCTGGGACTTCTCTGTAAAAACTGATTGGAATCAAGAGCATGAGAAGACAAGCCACAGACAGGGAGAAAATATTTACCAAAGACATGTCTGATAGAGGACCGTTACGCAAAATATACAAAGAACTCTTAAAACTCAGCAGGAAGAAAATGAACAACCTGATTTAAAAATGGGCAAAAGAACTGAGCAGATACCACACCAAAGAAACCAAATAGATGGCAAATAAGCATATGAAAAGATGCTCACCATCATGTTATTAGGGAAATGAAAATTAAAACAATAAGATATCACTATACACCTATTAGAATGGCCAAAATCCAGGACACTCACCACACTAAACACTGGCAAGGAGGTGAAGCAGCAGGAACTCTCATTCATTGCTGGTGGGAATGCAAAATGGTGCAGCCACTTTGTAAGACAGTTTCTTACAAAACTAAACATATTCTTACCATACGTACCTGTAATCACACTCCTTAGTATTTACATAAAAGAGGTGAACACTTATGTCCACACAAAAGCCTGAACATGGATGTTTATAGCAGCTTTATTCATAATTGCCCAAACTTGGAAGCAACCAAGATGTCCTTCAGTAGGTGGATGGAGAAATAAATTGAGGTCCATCCAGACAATGGAATATTATTCAGCATTAAAAATAAAGAAGCTATCAAGCCATGAAAAGACAGAGGAAGCTTAAATGGATATCACTAAGTGACAGAAGCCTATCTGAAAAGGCTATGCACTGTGTGATTCCAAATACATGACATTCTGGAAAAGGCAAAACTACGGAGACAGTAAAAACATCAGTGGTTGCCAGAGGGAGGGGGAGGGGAGGGATGAATAAGCAGAGCAAGAGGGTTTTTAGGGCAGTGCTACTATCTTATACGTCTGTCAAAACCCACAGAATGTAAACCAAGAGTGAATCCTAATGAAAACTGTGGACGCGGGGTGATCATGATGTGTCAATGCAGGTTCGTGGACTAGAACAGATGTGCCACTCTGGTGGGGGTGTTGATGGTGGGGGAGGCTGTGCATGGGGGAGCCGGGAAGGGGGTGGAAACTCTCTGTATTTTCTTCTCAATTTTGCTGTGAACCTAAAACTGCTCTAAAAAATAAAGTCTATTAAAAATAACATAAAAGTTACCGGATCTTGATTCAGTCTTGTAAGCAGAGAAAAGATGAATCAAAAGGAGATTTTAGAGACAAGAAATGACCTTCCAACAAGGTTCAGGAGTCTGTTTCAGAGCTGATGTAACAGCAGTCCTCTCATCTCGTTTTGTAAACAGGTTAAACCTGAAATCAGAGATCTGGTTTGCAAACAAAGAGCAGAATGGGGGAGAGCACCATTGTCTAAATTAAAACATCCAGCTGAATACTTTGAAAGGACTTCGGAACAGAAACAACAGAAAACATACCAAAAAAAAAAAAAAAAGGGCACGATTTTGCAGATAAAACAATTAGGTGGTCTTAATTCTAATTGACTCCCCTGTTGATCAAGGTGCCTGTAAATATTGTAAACAGCAGGGACACTGAAAAAAAAAAAAAACTGAGCTTATCTACACAGTCTTTTTAGGGGAAACCCCCTTCCTGGTATTAATTCAGTTGCCTAGAGGCAGGCATCCTCCCAGGTGACAGCTTCCTGCCCTAAATTCCTTGTAGTTTGGCTCAGACCTGGAACAGTTCTGGAGGCAGACTTGGAAACTGCAGCCTCTTGTTGGAAGCCCTTGGGCCAACTGTTGCAGAAATCATGGCTGAGACAGGAGCACTTGCTCTGGAGCTGGACCTCACAAGCCCCGCCAGTCCTCTGCCTGCTGTCTTCTGGGCTCAGTACATTGTCAGCAGGCGGCCAAACCCCTGGGCCTTCCTAGCTGCCCTGCATGGCCCTAGGGCACCAAACTGCTTTGCACCTGAGTTCTCAGGCTCCCTCTAGTTGGCTGAAGGTCAGGATGGAAATAGGGTGGTCAGAAAGGACATTAGATTTGAAAGAGAACAGAAAGGATGGACTTCTCAAAATATAGACCAGGAGTACTGGAGTCATCTGGGAGCTTGTTAGAAAGGTGGAATCTCAGGCTTGCCCAGACCATCTGAATCAGTGTTGTGTGCACATTGGAGTTGGAGAAGCCCTGGTCTGGAACACTGGTTCTCAATTTCCTGGGGTGCTTTAAAAAAAATGGCAGATGGAAGAGCCCGGTTCCTGACCGAAGGAATCAGGAACCGTAGGAGTGGCGTCCAGGCAGTGTTTGTGTTGTTAGGGTTTATCTTTTGTTTGTTTTATCGAGAGTTCCGCAGGTGATTCAGATGAGCAACCAGGGTTGAGAACCTACTGGCATTCTACACCTTTTGTTTTAGAGAAGGGGAAACAAACTTAGAGGAGGGAAGTGGGCTTGCCCTCGGAGAGCACATCTGTGGTCAAACCCAGGGCTCCTGACTGCTAAGGCACAGCCTTCCCCACCACCCTGACTTGTCTCTTCTCATCACCAAGTAAGCCCCTTTGAGACCTGCCAACTGAGATCCTGCCACATTCCCACCTCTTAAACAATGCCTCCCTTGTTAAAATACTGGAAATGTTTAAACTGTCCATCAGTATGGGAGTGGTTGAGTGAGCGGTGGTACATCCACGCTATAGAATACTATATAGTAATGGAAAGAATGGGGTGAACCACACATACCAACAAAGCTTTTCGGGGTATAACGCTGAGTGAAGAAACGAAGCCAAAAGCTATGCACAGTGAGAGATCTTTCTTCTAAAAAGAATAACAAAAGCCCAATAATAAAAATACTATATTTTTCCTACAGGAAACTACATGTGTATATGTACGTGAATGTGTCTATGTGTTAAATATAGAGAAAAAGGCCTATAAGAATATTTCAAAAGTCATACCAAGTTGTCACAGTGGTGCTACTTGAGGCTCGGTGGTCCAAGGGGTCTTTATCAGTACAGTTTTATTTACCTTTTTAACATGAATAATGTATTTCAGTATTATTTGTGTAACTAGAAGTTATTCTTAAAGGGGAAAGAGTAACAACTGGGACCTTCTAGAAGATATATTGACTTAGACATCCAAATTCTGCTACTTACACCATGAGTCAGCTGCCTTTGGGGAACTTCACTTTTCCCACCTCATCTATAAAATGGGACCATCTTCCCCCAGGGTTGGTGAAAGACGTTATGAAGGGACACGAGGCAGGAGCAGTAGGTTAGGTTGTACATCCTAGGTTAATGTCTTCTCCATGGCTTCCACCCGCGCCTTCTCCCTGCCCAACCTCTGCTTGCGCCTCCCATGCTTTGGACTCTCTGTACTCCTGCCTCAACTTTTTGACACATCCTTGCCTTTTATGATGTTCATGAAATAGGAGGGTACTGGGGACTCTTCCTTTTGTCTCAGCATTTGGGCAGAGCCCCCAGTAGCCAAGAAGCCAAACACGCCGCTTCCTAACCTGGAGTGCTGGACCACCTCTGCTGTTTGAGAAAGAGTCTGAAATCAACCACTCTTAGCCCAGGCCCCACCTCCAGGTCCTCCCGAAGAGACTGATGGTGCACATTGCCGGGCTTTCCCCAACGGGAGGTTATCTCTGGGTTGTGCATCACCCAACTTCCCAGCCCAGGGTAGGGGGTCTCAAAGAATTTGACAGGTGTCCCCTGGAATTTGAGGAGCAGGAGAAGTGGTATGCAACCCCTGAAGAGCCTCAGAGCGAGCGGGAGTGACTGAGAGAACAGAGGGCTGGCTTGGAAGGGTGTGAGCTTCCAAGGTATTGGAAAACCTCACCTCTCCCTGTGTCTCCTTTACTGTCAATGTGACTATCCCACACTTCCGAAACCAGTTGTGGGACGGGGCAATTGAATGACACCAGCTAGATGTCCTACGATCCAACTCAATTCCAACACTACCTACCCGGAGACGCATCGGACTCCTACAGGTTAAGGGCTCAGTCCTACAGGATCGCCTCCCCACACACAGACCTGCTTCAGATGCCAGAAAGTGCTGTCACCTGTGTTTCTGACCCCATCAACTATGGATTACAGGTTCCAACAACTCCCTCCCTGGGTTCAATTAATTTTCTAGAGTGGCTCACAGGACTCAGAGAAACATTTTCCTTACTAGATTACCAGTTTGTTATAAAAAGATAGAACTCAGGGACAGCCAGAGGGAAAAGATGTGAAGGGCAAGGTTTGGGGAAAGGAGCTTCTATGTCCTCTCTGGACGCACCACTTTCCCCAAATTTCCATGTGTTCACCAACCTGGAAGCTCTCCAAACCCCATCTTTTTGCTTTTTTCTGGAGGCTTCGTGATACAGGCATGATTGATGAAATCATTGGTCATTGGTGACTGAACTCAGTCTCCAGCCCCGCTCCTCTCCCAGCCGGTGGGACAGGGTGGGGAGGGCAGGGAGTGAGAGTGCCAACCATCTGATCACGTGGTGGGTTCCCCTGGCAACCAGCCCCCAGCCGGAGGTGACCTAGGGGCTTTCCAAACATCGCTCATTAACATAACAAAAGATAACCGTGTCTTGGGCGCCTGGGTGGCTCAGCTGGTTAAGCGACTGCCTTCGGGCAGAGCCACCTCTGCCAGCAGCATGTTCAAGGTAATTCAGAGGTCTGTGGGGCCAGCCAGCCTGAGTCTGCTCACCTTCAGAGTCTATGCATCACCTAAAAAGGACTCACCTCACAAAACTTCTGTGAAAGTTAATGAGCTTTCACTCTACTCCGTCCCTGAGGGTCAATCTAAATATGTGGAGGAGCCAAGGACCCCACTTGAAGAAAGCATTTCACATCTCCGACATTACTGCGAGCCATATACAAGTTGGTGTCAGGAAATGTACTCACAAACTAAGCCCAGGATGCAGAGCTTGGTTCAATGGGGGTTAGGCAGCTATGAATATCTCCAAAATGCACCTCCTGTTTTTTTTCCAAGACTTGGTGTTATTGGTTTTGCTGGCATTGTTGGACTTCTTTTGGCTAGAGGTTCAAAAATAAAGAAGCTGGTGTATCCACCTGGATTCATGGGACTTGCTGCCTCTCTTTATTATCCACAACAAGCCATCGTATTTGTCCAGGTCAGTGGGGAGAAATTATATGACTGGGGTTTACGAGGATACATAGTCATAGAAGATTTGTGGAAGGAGAACTTTCAAAAGCCAGGAAATGTGAAGAATTCACCTGGAAATAAATAGAATGCTCCATGCTCTGCCCATTTTAATCAGTTATAGGTAAACATTGGAAACTCCATGCAGTAAACCAGTATTTCTACAGAAAAATGGCAGAGAAGTCAGTACTGAATATAGTAAATTGGCTTTCTTCTTCAGGACAAACTATACTAGGCTTCTTTGTTATCTTGGGTGATGCCATACTGCAAGTGGACTAATCGGAAATCCTTTCACCTAGAGATAATGTCTAGCCTTAGAACTCCTCGTTCTCAAGTTGCTATTTATGTACATAATTAAAATTCCAAATTAAAAAAAAAAAAAAAAGCGACTGCCTTCGGCTCAGGTCATGATCCTGGAGTCCCGAGATCGAGTCCCACATCGGGCTCCCTGCTCGGCGGGGAGTCTGCTTCTCCCTCTGACCCTCCCCCCTCTCATGTGCTCTCGCTCTCTCTCTCATTCTCTCTGTCTCAAATAAATAAATAAAATCTTAAAAAAAAAAACAAAAAACGATAACCGTGTCTTGCTCACAGCACTTAGGAAATTCCAAGGGGTTTAGGAGCCCTGTGCCAGGAACGTAGCTGAACGCTAACTATATATGAATCACAGCATCACACGGGGCTTGGTGGAGCAAGGATGGATGTGGGGGGCAGATCCGACCCTGCAGAAGAGGACCGTGAAGGGATGAGGCCAGGACCGGGGGAGCCAGAGAGATCCTGGGCGGGGAAACCATAGAGAAAAGAGCCAAAGAGCCTCAGTGACATGAGAGGCTCCGAAGCGACCACAGACTCCCCCCCAAGGGAACCTGGCTCTGCAGTTGGGGCCGGACCTGCGGGCACTAATGCCACACACAGCTGCGAAACATCAGGACGACCCTTCCCTGCCCCCCCCCACCCCCAGGAACAGCCTCCCCTCTGCGAGAAAGGGGAAGGGGCTGGAGGGCAAAGCCCAAGAACTAGACTGTTCTTCTCTATGCCTGCAACTTCCCCTGCCTGACTTGCCGAGGGAGACGCTTTCAATAGCAACTCCGAACAGAGCTTGGCGATGTTGTGATGTTCCCCCGGCAAGGGATTCATCACCGGGCAATGACCAGAACAGCCGTGGAGGCTGCCTGAGTTTCCCGGCAGGAAGACCAGATCCAGAGAAGGGTTTGCAGGGGCTGGCTTGAGAGAATGAAGGTACTTTCCGCCGGGGCCGTGGGTCCACTCATTCAGCAAAGCCTTCTCCGGGGGGTTTCTCGGCTCACTTTCCTTAGCAGCCTGCGTTCTACCCACGCGAACGGAGCCTCCTCCCTCTGTCAAACCTGGGCCTTACCTTGGCCTCTCATGGTTTCGTGCTGCAGCCCAGCTTGCGTGATCTGAACATTTTCCCTGTCCCTTTGAAGATTTTAAACGCCAGTGTCACGAAAGCGCTTCACCAGCTCCCCAAACCTTCCAGGTACCAGACCCCGAGTGCTGTGGGCTGCCTAAAAGCCCGGCCAGCCTCTGGGCTAACAGCACCTGCTGACCTTTCCCTTCCCTGCCCGGGCCGCGCTGACTCACTCCTTGGGCCCCTCTCGGCCTCTTCTACCAGTAAGCCCCCACCTGCTGAGAGGCTCCCAGGCTCCCCGTAATTGTCCTAGTAGGCAGGTGTCTTGAAAGAAGGTGCGACTGAGTCTCCACCGTGTGGCAATGATTTGGAGAGAACATAAGGGCCACCCACCTTGGGATAGAGGCTCAAAGTAGACTTCCTCTCTTCCTTTCTCATCTTGCTAGGAAATCAGTCTTTCCTCAATTCAAGGTCAAGTCCCTAGACCACATCTTTTTTTCCCTGTAACCATCAGCTCCCTGGAGCCTTGTGCTCCAGGTCCTCTCGCTCTCCCTCCATTGCCCCGGATGCTGGGCCCAGGTGCTCACACTTTGCCCATCACAGGAACCACGCGCATCTGCCCTGCATAGCTTGCTGACCGGAACCCAGGAGCGTCGTCCCTGAGAAAGGCCTGGGGGTCAGTGCATATTTCCTGAGCTACTTGTCCATGCCAGGTGAGGCCCCTGACCTCAAGAAGCATATATTCTAAAGGCAGGCAGCATGAAAAACATTAATTTCCCAAATGCATGTGAAATGCCAGTATGGAAATGTGCACCCAGGCGCCCTCTCCCAGGCTTGGTTCAAGGCTCTGTGGTTAGCGGGATCTCGGGGAATTCCAGCAAGGGTAAGGCCAGGGGGCCACAATGCATAATGAAGGCAGGTGTAGGTGGGAGAGCTAGGCCTTGGGAACATCTGGGCCTTTATCCTGAGAGAAACCAGAAGCCAATAAAGGGTTTTAAGGGATTGGGAGGCGGGTGGGCAGGGACAGGTATGTGACAGGATCTGCTTGATGTTTTAAAAAGGTGCCTGTTGCTGTGTGGAGAATGGCTGGGTGGAAGAAACTGAAGGACCTGGGGGCCCATCCAGGAGGCTGCTTCCCTCCAGGCAGGAGGTGGAGGGGACTCGAAGCAGGCTGGCGGCAGTGGAGATGTGGGTAAAGAGGTGCTCAGGGAATAAAACCGATGGGTTTGTGCAAGAAGGGAGGCAAGATGACGCTGGATTTCCAGCCCAGGACGGCGGTTTGCGTGGTGAGCTGCGATCACTGAGCAGGGACAGGGTCTGGGGAAGAATGCTGAGGGGAAGGCACAAATGCAGGTTTGGACATCTGAGTGTGAGGTGCCCATGAGGCAGGAAGAGAGACGGATGGGAGACCCAGAAGAGAACTCAGGCATCAGACGTGGTCCTTCTAGCAGCGCTGGGCTGCATCTGCCAAGGAGAGAGGGGGACAAAGAAAAATCCAGTGACTGCATCCCGAGAAACTTTGATATAAAATGGCTGGATAGAGAAGAAAGACACCTGCAAAGCAGACAAGGAAAAACTGGCCAGAGAAGTGGGTTTGTGTCTTGGAGAGAGGCCTTTCTAAAGTGGGGCCTGCTGTTAGAGTTCAGGGTCTGAGGCCCAGGAAACTGAGTTGTAGTAAAGTGGGTCACTGCTGATCATAGTGGTGTTTCTCAGAGCCCCTGGGCGCGTGTGCCCCACCTGGGACTGCTGTTTGCCCATCAGTGGGGTCAAGGGGTTGGATCAGCACCACGATCTCTGCAGCTGAGCCTCATTCCAGAGAAGTATCAGGGTGGCTCATGCTTCAGTATCTCCCATGCCTGACTCCTGCTTGTAACTCGGCATGTCCTCCTGGTAGGTTTGGGGGTCACACCCCTAGAACCACAGGGCCTGTGTGTGGGTGGAAGGGAATTCCCATTATTCCACAAGTGTTAGGACTTCTGTGAACCAATTTTAGGGGCTACATGAGAGGCAGGAAAACATAAGATGTGATCCCTGTCCTCAAAGACCTTATCATCTCCTTGGGGAAAGAAGATGAACATTACATGGAAAATAAAATCTAGAAACTCAAAGTGAATGGAAAAAATATATAGATGCACACAAAGCCACCAAGTAAAGAGGAGGCAGCAGACCCATGAGGGAAAGACGCTTGGAGTAGGCAGACCTTGAGCCTGGTCTGGAAAAAGCCATGTTTGCTGACTGGAGGAGGGTGAGCAAAGGCGTGGAGGTCAGCCACAAGTGGACAGATAGGGGTTGGCCTGGCAGGTCCGACTGGGTGGGATGGGGATTCCCAGAGACGGGGTGGTGCAGGCACGGCTACGTCCATCGGGGTCCAGGGCACCTGCCCAGTGCAGCCCAGCACTATGGGCCAATGTCACCCCAGGACAAGCAAAAGCAGGTCTCATTCTGTAGGAATCTGTTTTCCCAGAGTCACTTCTGCTCCGACCAAGAAACACAGACTCACAGACGCATCCCATCCTAGGCAGGACTGGGTCTGAGGGAAAATACCTGAGTACCGATGGTAGGGTTCTCCCCAGACCCTGTCCCTTTGTCATCCCTCCAACCAAACTGACAAAAAGTCATTTCTCACCTTGACCACGGGCAAACCCTTCTTCCTCTTCTCCTCCGCCTCACGTCGGGCCTCTCACTCTCCCCGCCGAGGTGGGGGTGCTGCGGGCTCCTCCCTGAGGTCAGCCTGCTGCACCTTCAGGCCAGGACAAGCTTCCCTGGGCGGCTCTTCTCTAAGAGACTCCACTGCCCACATGAGGTCCGGGAGCTCCTCCCCTTTCCTCCTGACTCCAGCCCACGACTCCAGAACTCTCTTCTTCCTCTAGTCTTGGTTTGCTTCCTCCCTTCTGTGCCCTCACTTCCTCTCCTTGTCATCAGGCCTCTTCCCTCCACCTGTTCCTATAGCCTCTGGAAGGGGCACAAGCCTCTGGCCCAGGACCTCAAGGCCTTCCACAGTGAGTCTAAACCTTCCCTCTGGCCTTATCTGCAAAGACTCCCTTTGAGCCACACCACACATTTCTGGTACCACACCAGCCTCCGCATCTTTCCTCAGGTTGCACCTTCCTCCTGTCTTCATCTGACAAGTTCCTTCCAACCCTCCAGGTTAATTTCAAACCCATCTGTCTCATGTGGCAGCCAAGCAAAATGCATAAGAAGAATATGCACTTTGGAGTCAGAGATTTCTGACCTTAATCTCTATTTGGCCATTTTCCAGCCCTGTACCGCTGGGCAAGTTTCTTCATGTCTTCTGAGCCTATTTCCCAATCTATAAAAGGAGGGGAACGATCTTTTCCTTAAAGAGGTGAGGATAAAATGAAATCCTGTATGTGAGGTGCTCAGCACGGCACCTGGCTCCTGGCAGGGACTCAGAAATGCTTACTATTGGAGATTGTTTCAGTCCCCTCCCACCAGCTATGAGCTCACTCTCCTTTGAAGCTCTAGAACATTTTGGGGTCTCTCTGTCAGCACTCAAACTGGCAGCAAACTCCTCTAAAGCAAGAGCTCCTTTTTTAAGTCTTACACAAAAGATATTTGTTGAATGGAAATTGTTGACAGACCTGTAATGACTTGTCCTGGGAAGAACAAATACTTTCCTGATGCCCAGAAGACAACAAGGGCTACCACCTGTATTCTAATCCCCGGACCAGCTCACTGTCTCATCCCATACCTTATCCCAGTGCATCGGACCACTTCAGCCACTTCCTGGTTCCTCCTGTCTGTCCAGTGCAATGACCTTGGGCAGGAATGTGCCTGGCTGAGCAGAGATGACTCCAACAATGTCCAATGTGCCCTGATAGATCCTGAGTATCGATGATATGCTTCTCCCCAGACGCTGTCCCTTTGTCATCCCTCCAACCAAACCGACAAAAGGTCATTTCTCACCTTGATCATGGACAGGCTTGACCACTCACCAGCTTGACCACTCAACATGGCCTCATCTCTTTACACTCTGCAAATGGAATGCCACGCACAGAGAGTTTCCTTCCCAAGACCCTTGACATTCTTTCCCACCAGCTGACCTCACATGAAGCCACATCCATTAGAGATGTTAGCATTGATAATCTCCAGTGAGCAGGGGGCAGGCTCCCGAGGCAGCACAGGGCCACTGCCCACTGCCCACCTCCTCTCAGCAACCTTCAAGCTCAGCCTACAAAGGAACATGTGAGAAGGAAGATGGGCCCGCACCATCTGGTTACACCCTTTCTCACCCCAGGACAATAGGTATCTACTTCCAGATATCCATACAACTCAAAGCAAAGAGAATCTACTCAGGGTGGTGAAGCAGAGTCTCTCCTCATTCAGTCCCCTTCCTCTGAGATGAGAGACCAAAATAACCAGACTGATCAGGGGTGTCATCCAAACAGAGACAAGGGTGAGCCTTTGTCTAAGAGATTGGATCTTAATAGAAAGTTGAGTGGGGGATGAGTTAATCAGCACACCAGCAGCCTCCCCAGCCTAGAGGATTCCCTGGAGCCCCAACATAAATTTCAATCTGTGTCCCTATAAAACCATCCTGCCATTCCCCCGACCCTTCTTGGTGTCCCTTCTCTGGCCAGGCATGGTGGCACCCCGTGTGTTCCCCTGTGACAGCACTTAGCTCCAGTTTTTGGCTGATCACAGGTCTGTCTCAACATGGAGGCAGAGCTCCTTGAGGGATTTGCCTCTCAACAGCCCCAACTGCCTGTATGTACCTGCACATACAACAGCCACTCAATAAAAATGTGTTGGAATGAATGAAGCCATGGAATAGAACGTAGATTGAGACTTAAATTTAAACTTCTCCATCGGTGCAAAGAAGAAGTAAGATGAAGTCTCCTTTCCCTGACATGCCAAACTCTTTCATTCTCCCTGTCTTCCAGGCCCCAGATCTCCACCATCTGACTCCTTCATCTTCTTGTCCTTCACCTCCATGAAGCCCTTCCTGACTACCCGGGTCCCAGGTACCATTCCCTGGGCCTAGCTCCTTGGTCCCTTCACCTGGCATTTGATCTGTCCTATCTTGGTTCCTAATTATTTGCCGGCATGATTCCTCTCCCTATCGAGGACTGCAAGCTCCAAAAAGGCAACAAGCCTGTGTTCTGATTCTTCGCATGCCCTAAAGAAGCAGCACAGGGTACGGTCCAAAGTCAGCAGTTTACAAATTAGTAAAGTGACTGAGTGAATTGACGAATGACTTAATTTCCAAGGGGGCATTCCACATGTTCACACAACTCCAAGCATACCCGTGGGGCACAGCGTACCTCGTGTCTTCTCCAGAGCATACTTGCCATAGCACACGGCACATGACACGTGCAGTGTTCCACACATACCTCTCTGTGTGCACGGGACCCTCTGAGTCTCCCACATCCCTACACCTTCTGAGTGCCCTCTGCTCCCACTCCAAGTACATTCTTTCACAATCTAGCAGAGAAGAAACAGCTCAAGGACTAAGAGTAGGAGCCCAATATCATCTCAGCTTAGGTCTTGGTTTGCTGAGAGGTCTGGCTCAATATGCCTCACCTTCCTGTGTCTAGGCCTTCTTCTCCTTTGTTCCTTTTATCGTCACTATAAAACACATGTTTCAGCCTGGCATATAGTAGGTGTTCTTGATGATTCTCTTTGTTTTTCTCTTTGGTTGGATGATTCTCTTTGGTTGCAAAATGGCTGCCACATCTCCGAGCATCCCATTTTTATATAACAACGTCCAAAGGTAGGAAGAAAACGCAGCTTTGTGTGTCTGTGTGTGTGTGTCTTTCTGTTTTTGTCAGAGGAAATCGCTCCGTAAGTTCTCCAGCCAGCACTTTCTCACTAGGTCTCACTAGGCAGAACTGGGTCACGTTATCACCACTCCTCAACCAATCATTGGCAATGGATTACCATCACTGGTCTAGACCAAGCATGACTCACCTCCTAGGGCTGATACCACCTTCCTTGGGCATATGGTTGATCAACATCTAAACAAGACTGAGATTCTACTCACAAGGTAGGAAGGAGGGACGGCTATGGGGAAGGCAGCCAGCAATGTCTCCCACGTCACCATGAGCTCTCAGGCTGGAGCAGCCTTCATCAATGGGGAGAACAATAAAACCTGTTCAGTGGAGTTTTAGGCAGTTGATTTTATGTAAAAGATGCATTTTGAAAACCTGTATATTTTAAAACTCATGTAAGTTGAAACCAATCCTGACAACGTATGGTAGGAGTTTCTGTTTACTAGCTAAAGTTGTTTCAACTGTATGACAATAGCATGATTGACAATTCCCTTGGCCTGCCAGAGGTTTCAAATTATGCAATTTGTGATGAATTTTTAAAACTTTTGGGCACGCACATTGTTTCATGTGTTGCTTATAAATGGAAGCTTTATTAATATTTTCATTGCTATTTTGAAATAAAATCTTAAAATTTTCATTAATATTGTATGCAAAATTTCCGTTTTGCATAAAATATACTATCTCTAAAATGAGTTGATCAGGCCAGTTGTAAGCGTGCAAGTGGGTGGATTGGGGTGAGGGGCCATTGTGGTTCATTTTCCCAAGGCGCTGAGAGGACTATCTGAAATAATAACCAGTGAACCAGCAGCAAGACTCCAGGCAAATTACTTTACCTCAGTTTACCTGATTTGGCCAGCTAGCTTGGTGAAAACTTCCTTCTTGTTCTAAAAGTCTGATTCTATGGATCCCATGAGGAGTCTAAATTTTATAAGCAACTACATTTTACCATGTCCTTGCATGCTTTACATCTGAAAACACACAAAGCATTTACAGGCTCACTACTTTGCAAAGCGATAAGCAAACAGAGTCTTTGGGAAGGAGACTATGAAGTCACCCAGGAGGCCAGAGCCCAAGAAAGGCCTGATTTCCTCCTCCTCCGACAAGCTGGTAGATACTTTAAAAGCGGTAATGTTCCTGCCCCATAGGGGGTGGGGGATTGGATTCCACTCAAAGCTTTCTTCCACATGGCATTGCAGGCTCAATTGTTCCTTCCACCTGCCCAGAAAACACTAGGTGTGAGACAAAGGCAAGCTCGCTCTGGCCGCTCAGATAATGTAGCTGTTTTCCTGAATTTGGCCTCTGGCTGCCCCAGTGACTTGAGAAATGTCTGGAGAGACCGGAGGAAAAGGTGGGTTGGGCCAGTCACCAGGCTCCACCTGGCCCCAGCCCCCCAGCTCTGCAGGTAGAGAACAGGGGTCCAAAAGGAGAACCGAGGGTCACAGTGGTTTGGCTTAGCCTCGACCCTGATGCTTCACACATTATTTTGGAAAAAAACTGGAATTAGTTGACATTTAAAAATGGGATGATTGTATATGTTATTTATTTTTAAAGATTTTATTTATTTGTCAGAGAGAAAGAGAGGGAACACAAGCAGGGGGAGAGGGAGAAGCAGGCTCCCCGCTGAGCAGGGAGTCCAACGTGGGGCTTGATCCCAGGACCCTGGGATCATGACCTGAGCTGAAGGCAGACGCTTAACCGATTGAGCCACCTGGGTGCCCCCATGATTCTATATTTAAAACTTCACATTTCTGGCTTTTTTTTTTTTTTTTTTTTTTTTGGAAAATGTGGATGATCTCCAAGCATTCAGTGGCCCACATTCCTGTGTGGCAACAACTGGCTTGAGCAGAGTAAATGGTTCCTTGCTTAGCTGGAACATGGGACACCCAGGGTCATCAGAGCCCCTTTACTCCCTCTCATCTCCTTGCAGCTGTTTGCATCTGAGATAACCTGGTGCAGCCACTGGATAGCCAGTTCTTCCTGGAGGGCTCTCCACATTCCTGCAGGCCTGAGCCCTCCCAGGATGCCAGTTAATCTCCCACAAGAGATGCGCTCTGAAGGGAGGGACGCCACCCCTCCCTCTCCTCCATTACTTGTGCTTACAGGCTTCTCTCTTTCTGCTCTGATGTGGACTGTTAATAATCTTGGGCAGCATTATTAGCCTCCAAGCACTTAGGTCACAGGAGGTGAGAGTCTTCTCTGTCCCGGTGCCCCATATGAGAAGTCTTGTGTCCAGTTCTGAGGGCTGGGTTTTTCAGAGAAGCATCAAACCTGTTAGAGACCTGCCTGCATCTGGAGGGGGGCTGTGAGCTAGGTGGGAAGGGCCAGGAAATCACACTACAACAGTAAGGATTGATGGAACTCGGGATGTGTAGCAGAGGAAGAGAAGCCCCAAGAGATATGATTCTTTCCTTTAAACATGAAGGGCGGTCATATGAGAAAGGGGTGATAGTAGTTATTACTGTTAATAGCACTAATATGACCATGCTAATAATACTAGTGAGAAATCTTTAGTGCTTATTATGTGCCAGGCATTGTTCCAAGTATACATGTTGACTCACTAATTTTGACATAAAAACTAAGAAATGGAAGCCATAGGAAGACGAATTTTGGTTGTTGTCCAAAGTTGGAAGGGATTGCCACAGTAAATAGTGAGCTCTCCGTCTCTGGAGGAATGCAAGCAGGGACTATAGACTGAAAATCATCAAAGGGGGTGGTTGTATTAAATGATTCTTAAGGTCTCTTTCACCCCTGACATTCTTTGATTCAAATATTTTAACTTCAGGGACCGACTGGGGAAGCTGGAATGCTGGGTGCAACAGAGAGAGAAACAAGGAATGAATGGGTGAGCTCAGCTCCATGGCTCTCAGTGTGCAGAAAAGTGCATGTGTTTGAGGTCAGCTCTAGGAGAACAAAGTATACATCTACATAAATACACTCTGAAGTTTGGATATGCAGATCTATGGGAATGGACAGGTAGGCTGAGATAATCAACTGTGAGTGAGACTTCCTGGGACCCTTACGTGGCTCACCACCATGTGAGAATCAGACAGACCAAAGCTGGCTGGCTCATATAGTGAGAGTGGTGTTTTCCAAATTACTCGTCAGAACCCATTAGTGAATTATGCAATCAATTCGGTTGGTTGTAACTAGAATTAAAACACACACACACACTAGAAAAACATTAGCGTTCATCACAAGTAATCAGTACAAATTGTTTCATTAAAGTTTGGTTTCAATGATGTGTGAGTATAAATATCATAGGTGTGTGTGCACTGATGATTTAAAATTGGTGAAAAAAAGTGTGAAAGCTACTATGTTAGAAACAGAATGGGAGCAACCCTGTTCTGTGGGCCAAATCCTATCTCAGATTAATTTTATCGGGTCAGGCTCAGAGCAAGATGGCCACCAAGTGCAGTCCTGATTGGAGCAAGGCGACAGCCAGGTCCCGGACCAGCCTCTGATGGGTTATGTTCCCAATCGAGGAGGCAGTGGCAGAACATGCGGGGAAGATCCCCGACTTTCCTCAGGAAGAAGCTGCCAATCTTCTTGAATGAGATTATTTCCCTGAGAGTCTTGCCACTTTGTAGACATATGGTGTCATGATGACAGCCACCATCTTGGTGCTTTTGTATTGACCACGCTCCTCACCTCACCCCAGGATTAAGCCAGAAGCTTCTATGCCCATTGTGTCTATAGAGTCTGCCCCATTACCAGATCTTGTCTCATTGATCCTTCCATCTCAGTCCCTTAATGCCTTTTGCCCAAGATTGCCTAAGTGCCTGAGTTATGTCAATGAATTAGCTGCATAATTCATACCCCTCCCTCCAGCTTTTGCAATTACTTAACCTGTTGAATAGGCTTATTTTTTGTCTATTATCTACGGACAGAAGGAACTGGCCAAAAAAAGAACAATGGTGTGATCTGTGGCGGAGCTGTGCTAAGCTGTTCTCCCTGCAGTAGCTGCCTTACCAGGAGTAGCTGCCCCTCAAGGACCCTTCTGGAAGACACCCTGACCATCAGTATTTGTATGGCAGCGGTACCCTGTTGTGGTTCACCTAAGTGCTGGAGCAGGTCGTGTAGGTACCATTTTACAAAAATGAGCTGGGCAATGGCTTTTGTCTTTCACTTTGGAATTTGTTCTCTCAAAAGCCCGTTTCTATCCACTCTGATTTGTAGTGAGTTCCCTGAATGGGCGTTAAAAAGCAGGATGCTGGATAGCTCATGTAGCTTGACCCTAGCATGGGTTTGTCTGATAGTCAAATGCCAATAATAAATCAGCAAATGCTTCAAAAACTCTTACATCTTTCTATAAGTTTTTGGAATAGGTAATATATGGACACATTACAAAATTCAGAGAACAAAAGGATGGACACCCTTCTCACTGTAAGTGAAACACCAAGTCCCTCTCCCTCCCCTTTCCCACCCAACCAACCCCTTGACTACTACTACAACCCCTTGATGAGGTACTTTTTTTTTTTTTAAGATTTTATTTATTTATTTGACAGAGAAGGAGAGAGAGAGCACACAAGCAGAGGCAGAGGGAGAGGGAGAAGCAGACTCCCCACTGAGCAGGGAGCCTGATGTAGGACTCGATCCCAGGACCTTGGGATCATGACCTGAGCCAAAGGCAGATGCTTAACGACTGAGCCACCCAGGTGCCCTGGTGAGGTACTTTTGTGAACTTTTCCCCTTTTAATCTTGTTGGGTAGAATGAGTTACTACTGTCTACAGATGAGGAAATTGAAGTTCAAATGCAAGGTTGCATGGCCAATGAACAGAAGAACTGAAACTCAGTCTGTATTTTTCTGACCCTAGTCTGATTCTCATTCCACACTTCCAAATGCTGCCTGAGTAGCTTCTTCAGATGCATGCAAAGTTTGGGGGGAAATTAGCAGTACAAATGCCTGCTGTGGCTTTAATTTAGTTAAAGATGCAGACTCACTGTGGAAGATCAGTGAAGTGAGGCCCTTCCACGGCTCTCTTGCCTCACACACAGTTGAGTGATTATCAGTGTCTCTACTGAGACTTTGACATACATCCTCAAAGTAGAAAATTTCTACTTCCTGCACATCAGAATTGAAGTTTACATTGACTATTTTCCTTGACATCAGCAGTATGGTTTCTGCTGAAAATATTCCACAAGGTTGAACAGTCAGGCTTACCAAGAGGAATCCAAGAGGTGACTTTTTACTCCAAAGGATGAGTGCTATTTTCTCTTCTATGCTCAGGCTCTGGAGTACATTGGACTTTCTGTGGAACAGGTTTTCACCTAAAATGGATATTTGCTAGACTCAACTCCAGCTAGTTTTGTCTATATCCAACACCAAATCCACCAACAAAAAACCATGATTTGTTGTCTTTGAGGGTATTCAAAACATGTAACTCAGATTTTAAAAGCAATTCAAAGCAAAACAGTATCCAAAAATATTTTGAGTTGTGGCAATATTCTTTGGCACAGTTCCCCAGAACTAACTGAAAGAATGGCAAATACCCATTTGGACTCAGAATTTCTGGTCTATTAGAATGAAGGTTCATTACTTTGTAGTCATTTCTTATAAATAATAGCACTCAGTTCTATGATAATTCATTTTTGAAACAGGTATAAAACCCACATTTATCATTTAGGAAGATTTTGGTTCTAAGCCACACAAAATCCAGTACAAATTGGTTTAAGAAATAAAGGAAGGGCGCCTGGGTGGCTCAGCTGGTTAAGCATCTGACTCTAGATTTCAGCTCAGGTCATGATCTCAGGCTTGTGAGATCAAGAGATCAAGGCTGGTTTTGGGCTCTGTGCTGGGCATGGAGCCTGCTTAAGATTCTCTGTCCCTCTTCCTCTGCTCATCCCCTACCCCCAAACTGCCCTCCCTCCAAGCACACACTCTCTCTCAGAAAAGAAAAGAAATAAAAGAGATTTCTTTTTAGCCTGCTGCCTCTTTTGAGTGCCCCCTAGGCTAGGTCCCCTCATGGTCTCCTCACCCTCATCACATCCAACATGCAACAGCATCTCTACATGCTTCCAACTGCTATGGATGAGCTGCTCATAATTCTATCTAAGGACAATTCTCTGCTTGTGCACAGGATCCTAGTTCCTCTCTCTCCACACTCCAGTTATTCTCTCTCAACTATGAACCTATTTTAGCATACAAACACGGTCTGATTTTTCCCAATGTCAAAAATTAAAGGGCACCTGGGTGGCTCAGTCGGTTGGGCATCTGACTTTGGCCAAGGTCATGATCTCAGGGTCCTGGGATCAAGCCCCACGTCAGGCTCCCTGCTCAGTGGGGAAACTGCTTGTCCCTCTTCCTCTGCCTCTGCCCCTCCCCCTGCTTGTGTTCTCTCTGTCTCACTCTCAAATAAATAAAATCTTAAAAAAAATTTAAAACAAAACTTCTCTAGACTTCATATCCCCCTCCAGCTTCAATCCCATTTTTCTTCTCTCTTTGATGGTAAAATTCCTTGAAAGAATTCTCCATGCTCCTGGACTCCAACTCTTCAGTTCATTTCAGTGAGTTCTCACTCTACCACTTGAACAAAACATCTATTCTCAGGCTTACCAGTGACCGTCATATTGCTAAATCCAGTAGTCAGTTTTCAATCTTTATCTTAACCTATTAGCAGCTTTAATACAATTGACTACTTTGCCTTTTTTTGAAATACTTTCTTTAGTTGGACTTCAAGACAACACTCTTGGGAGTTTTGCCCCTCACTGTCCACTCTTTCTTGATCTGCTTTGCTAATTCTTCCTCATCATGCATCCTGGAATGTACCTGGGTTTGGTTCTGGGCTTGTTTCTCTTCTACATGTATACTCATATCTTGATTGGCTTTATCCACTTCCATGACTATACACCATTTATATCCTTCCAAATGTTAAATTATTTCTCTCTGGAACTCCAGGTGCATATCCATCTGGCTAGTGAATATTTCCACTTGGATGTCTAATGGACATCTCAAACTTGATGTGTCCAAAACAAAAATACTGACAGTTCTGGTTCCAGGGTAGCTCAGTAAGCTCCTAGTAGACAAATTCCTGCAAATAACAATGATGAACTCTGAACAAAACACACAAAAAACCCAAATACCTGAAGGCTCTGGACAGGGAACAGAAACATGGAGTTTCTGGAGAGGAGTCAACACTTGGAAAAATGAATGCATGGGATGACTTTCTATTTTTTTATGGCTTTTAACCTAAAGGCAGGCCACAGTAGATTCACACAGGACAGATACAATGAAAGATAAAATGAAAAGGCCAATACTTCTGGCCTGAAGAATCCAAGGATAGAGTTTGAGGCAACCTCAGCCTTTGGAAAGCGAGGGGAGGAACCCAGCAAAAGAGAGCCAGAAAGGAAGAACCACACATTCTGTAATATAAACTCTGTGCAAATCTCTGGCCAATTTCTGAACCATGCATGCATGAATCAGGCTTAAGTGGCCCAGATAAAAATAAAAGTACTGAATTGAGATTTGAGCTGTGGCCCAAGAGACAATTTACAGTTTGAGCCAATCAAGTTAGTTGCCAACTCAAACAACCCAAAAGTCAGCATTTGGGGGAAAACTATAGAAGAAAATTCAGAGTCTCTACAACTTCACAATCACAATGTCAAGAATACCCCCAACCTACTCAAACATATGAAGAAAATGGGATTTGTGACCCATTCTCAAGAAAAAAGACAATCAAGAGAGACTGACCCTGAGATGACCCAGATGTTAGAATTAGCAGATCATAATTTTAATGTAGCTGTTATAACTATGTTTCATGAGGTAAGGGATTACATGTTTATAACAAATGAAATGACAGAGAACTTCAATAGAGAAATAAACTCTATTTTAAAAAATTACATGAAAATTCTAGAACTGAAAAAAACAATATTTGAAATAAAAAATTCAGTGGATAAGTTTAACAATAGAATAAAGACACCAGAGAAAAGAGTCAAAGACCTTTAAGTTAGATCAGAAGGAAGCATCCAGTCTGAAGAAGAAGGAGAAAAAAAGCTTGGGAAAAAATAATGAACAGAGACTCAGAAGCCTAAGAAACAATCCCAAAATGTCTAATACATGTAACTGACTCCTCTCTGGAAGGGGAGAGGCTACCAAACAGAAAAAAATTTTTGAAGAAATAATAGCTCAAATTTTATGAAAGACATGCATGCATTTATAGATTCAAGAAGACCAGTATATCCCAAGTAGGATAAATACAAAGAAAACTTTCCTTAGGCACACTAGTCAAATTGCTGTAAACTGAAGATAAAGGGAAAATCTTGAAGGTAGCCAGCAAAAAATTACATTTCATATGTGGGCAGGGGGAACAACTCAAATAACCCTGACTTCTCATCAAACAATGGAGACCAATATCTGGTAAAGGAGTGATATTCAAACTATACAAGGAACTCCTACAACTCAATAGCAGAAAAACAACCCAATTAAAAAAATGGGCGAAGGACATAAATAGACATTTTTCCGAAAAAGACATACAAATAGCCATCAGGTACATGAAAAGGTATTCAACATAACTGATCATCAAGGAAATGCAAATCAAGACCACAATGAGATATCACCTCATACTTGTTAGAGTGGCTACAATCTAAAGACAAGAGAAAAATGCTAGTGAGGATGTGGAGAAAAGGGAACGCTCACACACTGTTGGTGGAAATGTAAACTGGTACAACCACTATGGGAAACAGTATGAAGCTTTCTCAAGAAATTAAAACTAGAACTACCATATGATCTGTCAGTTCCACTTCTGGGTGTATATCCAAAGGAAGTGAAACCATTATCTCAAAGAGATATCTGTACTCCCATGTTCGTTGTAACACTATTCACGATAACCAAGGCATGGAAAAAAACCTAAGTGCTTGACAACAGATGAATCACAAAAATGTGATATATTTGTACAGTGAGATACCATTCAGTCTTAAAAAGGAAATCCTGTCACTTGCAACAACATGGATGAAACTGGAGGGCATTATGCTGAGTGAAGTAAACCAGACAGAGAAAGACAAATACTGCATGATATCACTTATATGTGGAATCTTTAAAAAAAAAATCAAACTCATAGAAACAGAGGAGAAAAGTGGTTGCTAGAGGACTGGAGGATAGGGGAAAGAGGTTGGTAAAGGACTACAAACTTCAGCTATGAGATGATTAAGGTCTGAGGATCGAATGTATAGCATGGTGACTAGTGGATAATACTGTATTGTATAATTGAATTTTTCTAAGACAGTAGAATTTAAATGTTCTCATCACCACACTCCCAGAAAGGTAAATAGGTGAGGTGATGGATGTGTTAATTAACTCCATAGGGGAATCCTTTCAGAATGTATACAGATATCAGATCAACATGTTGTACACTTTAAATATCTTACAATTTTGTCAATTATATCTCAATAAAGCTGAAAAAAAGAAAAGTAACAATTGAGGCCAGAAACTGGACCACCATCTCTAAAGAACTGAAAGTAAAAACTTTCAAACCAGAATTCTATATCCAGCAAAAATATCCTTCAAAAATGAAGGTAAAATAAAGATATTTCCAGATACAGCGAGAAACTAAAAAAAATCACCATTAGCAAATATCACGCAAAAGATGCTAAAGAAAGTTCCCAGGCTGAAGGCAAATAATATAAGAGGGAAATTCGGATCATTAGAAACAAATGAAGAGGGCGCCTGGGTGGCTAAGTTGGTTGGGCGACTGCCTTCGGCTCAGGTCATGATCCTGGAGTCCCGGGATCTAGTCCCGCGTCGTCAGGCTCCCTGTTCGGCGGGGAGTCTGCTTCTCCCTCTGACCCTCCCCCCTCTCATGTGCTCTCTCTCATTCTCTCTCTTTCAAATAAATAAATAAAATCTTAAAAAAAAAAAAAAGAAAGAAATGAAGAGCATAGGAAATGGTAAACAACTAGGTGAATACAAAACCAAATTTCTCATCCCCACTCTGTCCCACCCAAGCCTGCTTTTCCAGTAGATTGGCTTATTGCAGTGAAAGAAACTCCATTTTCACAGTTTCCCAGGCAAAAAAAAACAAGAAACAAGAACAAGGGGGCGCCTGGGTGGCTTAGTCCTTAAGCGTCTGCCTTCGGCTTGGGTCATGATCCTGGGGTCCTGGGATCAAGCCCCACATCAGGCTCCCTGCTCCGCGGGAAGCCTGCTTCTCCCTCTCCCACTCCCCCTGCGTGTGTTCCCTCTCTCACTGTGTCTCTCTCTGTCAAATAAATGAAATCTTTAAAAAAAAAAAAAAAGAACAACAACAACAAAAAACCCAAAAACAAAAACACCTGGGCATTAGCTCTTTCTCTCACACTCCAGCAAGTACTCTTGGCTCTACTTTCAAAATCAATATATGTTCAGAATCTGACCATTCTTTCTACCTCTATTTGCTTTCCTGGTCCAAGCCACTATCTCTCACCTGGATTACCGCAATAGGCTGCCAATCAGTCCTCCCTATTTTAACCCTTTCTACCATATAGTCAATGGCATACCACTCAGCAGCCAAGGGACCCTCTACAACCTATGTCAGTTCTTCCACTCTGCTGGTCAACACTCTCCATTGGCTTCCCACCGCACCCAGAGTCCTTGTCACAGTCTACAAAGGTACTGTGTGGTGTGGCCCATGCTACTTCTCTGCCCTTCCTCCCTCTCTCTTCTGCTCACTCTGATCTGGCCACCTTGGCTTCCTTGCTGTTCCTCAAACACATCAGCATATCCCTGCCTCAGGGACTTACCTCTCACCTCAATAATCTGATCTCCACAGGGCTCACTCACTCTGTCTACATGATGCCTTATCTGTGAGGTCTTTCCTAACCATCCTAAATAAACTAACAACACAATACACATTCTCTTCCTCCCTCATCTTATGTTAGTTTTCTTCATAACACTTATTGCCTTCATATTTAAATGTTTGTTGAATGAATGAATGACACAAATATCTATAATACAAGGCTGAAAGCTCAGATAAAGGGCTATGAGAGCTCAAAGAAGGAAACCAGTATTTACTGAGCATCACACATTTCTAGCACTGTTGGCTATGCTTTATCATTTAACTCTCATGACCATCCTCTTAAATAATTTGCTGCCATTAATTTACAGATAGATGTTGAGGCTCAGAGAGGTTAAGTGATTGCCAAGGTTACATGCATAGTAAATGGTGGCAGAATTCAAACCTAGGTCTTTACAATTACAGTTATATATTCTTTTCATCACACAGCTCCCCAAACTCCACCTGGCTCAGGTGAAGGAAGAGGGAGGGAGTATCTGGAAAGGCTTTCTGGAGGAGGTAGCACCTTGGTTCCTGTAAAATAATTTAAAAATGTGTATATTAGTCTCTACCCTTGGTTCCTGGGACAGAACTCCTAAAACCCTTATAATTTCCTAAGTGATAAGAGCATTAGGAGCATCTTTTGTTCTAATATTGGGTCTTTGACCCCGGTTCCTGACACAAGGTTCCTAAATCCCTTGGAATTTCCTGGGTGACAGCAGTGTCTTTTGTTCTATTGAGGTGACTCTTGGTGGGCTCCTGGATGGGGTCTAGTCACTAGAAAGACCAAACCATTATGGAGAAGCTTGGAATTTTCAACCCTATACCCCATTCTCCAGAGAGGAGAGAGGGGCTGGAAATGATGTTAATAATTGATCACACCTACGTGATGAAGCCTACATAAAATCCCACTGGTGTGGGGTTCAGAGAGCTTCCAGGTTGGTGAACACGGGGAGGTGCTGGGAGAGTGGAGTGCTCAGAGAGGGCATGGAAGCTCCTCGCCCTTTCCCACGTGTCTTGCCCTATGCATCTCTCCCATCTGGTTGTTCATCTGTATCCTTTATCATATCCTTTCACAATAAACCAGCGAACAGTAAGTAAACTGTTTTCCTGAGCTCTGTGGTCTGCTCTAGCAAATTAATCAAACCAGAAGAGGGGGTTGTGGGAACCTCCAAATTATAGCCGATCAGTTAGAAGCATGGAGACAACCTGGATTTTCAAGTGGCATCTGAAGTGAGAAGTGAGAGGGTGGGAGCAATCTCGTAGGACTGACACCTTAACCTATGGGACCTGATGCTACCTCCAGGTAGACAATGTCAGAATTGAGTTAAATTCTAGGACACCCAGCTGGTGTCCTAGAATTGCTCTGTGTGGGGAAAACCCCACACATCTGGTGTCAGAAGTATTCCAAGTGTGATAGTAGCATGAGTAAAGGAGACACACAGAGTTTTTCCTAACATAGTTCCAAGAGATAAGATATAGGCAGGAGGTTAGCACACAATTACAAGGGGTTGGAGGCAGTATGAAGTTGCTAAAAGGAAAGGGACATTCTAAGACACATTATGTAAGAGGTGAAGTGATACCAAGAGCAACCTTTTCTGTTTCACAATTCTGCCTGAACTTCCCAACAATTAGAGTTGAGTTGTCCCCAGCTGGAGCCCATGACCTGGACGATAAGGATTGTGAAACTGAGTCAAGGGAATCTCATTTAAAATGGAGTTGGGAGACCAGAAGGGGGAGCTCTCAGGCTGTACTACTCATACCCCTTTGCAGACCCAACAGGAAGAGATGTACCTTAAATTCCAAACCAAAAGAAGCCTACTTTAGCAAGAGGAAGGAAGATTTTCTTCTCGACTGGCAACAACCCAGCCAATGAGAGACTCACATCTCAGCCATTGAAAAGGCACTACATTTCAAACTCCCAGTTTACTCCAATGGATTTTTCATTTATAACAAGCCCCTCCCAATTTCCCCCTTTTACTCCATAAAAGAGGGTTCCTCTCCTTTGCTCTCCCACTTGCTTAGGGCTTTTGCTGTAGCTTGCTTGTCCCAAATTGCAATTCCTCTTCAATTCCTGAATAAACTCATTTTGCTGGGAAGAAAACCTGACTGTTGTAAGGTCAACAGGATGATAACCTAATGATCCTTTATCAGCGTGAAGGGCTTCACTGATCCTGTGACAGTCTATAACTAGGATAGGGCAAGTATTATTTTCCCCATTTGTATATGAGGAAGCATATTGAGGAGGTTATTAGGCATGAGGAAGACATTATTAGACACCAGCACAGGTCTTTCCACTTGAGGATCAGCACTCCTTCAAGTAGTGAGATGTCCAGCCTTGAAGTGTGTGATGGGAAACACAGGACTCCATGTCAGATTGGTGTGTGTGTGTGTGCGTGCGTGCGTGCGTGAACAATGGTGAAAGAACAAGATGAACTCTGTGGACTTTATGATCCTGGTTCAATCAGTTTTACAAAAAAGTTTTTTTATGATAAAATATATATAGACAGTCCCAGACTTATGATAGTTTGATTTATGATTTTCCTACTTTATGATGGTGTGAAAGTGATACACAGTCAGTAGAAACTGTACTTCAAATTTTGACTATTGCTCTTTCCTCAGGTCGGTGATATGCAGATACCCTCTTGCGACACAGAGCACTAACAGCGAGCTCTAACACCCACCAGCCACACGATCAACACACTCACCACCCTCTGTAACCATACAAGTGTTCTGGGTTTTTTTACTTTCAGCACAGCATTCAATAAATTACATAAGATATTCCAGACTTTATTATGAAATAGGCTTTGTGTCCAATCATTTGCCCAACCGTAGGCTGATGTTAATTAAGTGTTCGGAACACATTTAAGTTCAGCTACACTAAGCTATGATGTTCAGCATTTTCTATTCAGGATATTTTCTTTTCTTCCCCCCCAAGATTTATTTATTCATTTGAGAGAGTGAGAGAGTGAGAGCACATGAGTGAGGGGAGGGGCGGAGAAAGAGAGTCTCAAGCAGACTCCACGCTGAGCGCAGGGCCTGACGCGGGGCCCAATCTCACAACCCGGAGACCAGGACCTGAGCCAAAACCAAGAGTTGGACGCTCAACCAACTGAGCCACCCAGGAGCCCCTTGACTTCAGGTATTCTCAATTTATGATGAGTTTATCAGGACATAATCCCATCATAAATGGAGGAAGATCTGTATAAAGTGATATTTAACATTTTAATCATTTTTAAGTGTACAGTTCAGTGGCATTAAGTGCATTCACAATGTTGTGCAACCATCACAAATAGACTACTGTCTATTTTCAAAACTTGTTTGTCATCCCAAACTGAAACTCTGTGCCCATTAAACAATAACTCTCCATCCCCACCCCCGGCCCCTGAAAACCACCATTCTACTTTCTGTCTCCTTCAATTTAACTACTCCAGATGCCTCATATGAATGGAATCGTACAATATTTGTCCTTTTGTGTCTGGATTATTTCACTTGGCAAAATGTTTTCAAGGTTCATTCATACTGTAAAGTTTAACAGAATTTTATTCCTTTCTAAGGCTGAACAATATTCATTGTATATATATATTACATGATATTGTAATATATATATTACATATTGTAATATATACACATTGTAATGTAGTAATATAGATACATTGTAATATGTATTATAATATATATACATTGTAGCATATGTTACATATATTACATATATATTATATATATGTACATATATTACACTTTGTGTATCTATTCATTGTTGCCACGGTTCAATCTTGCTAGCAAAAGACACCAGCCTCCTTCATCAGAAGTATTTTTCCTTTTAGGCTGCCAGCCCCAAGATCAAAATATACCAGCATCCTTTCTCCTCACCCAGGGAGGCTCCCCCTGTACAAACAGGGCTGTCTGCACAGAGAACTACCTACTTGGGATCAGATCCCATTGTGAGGACCTGACTTCCTAGACGTTTCTAGTCTTCTAGAAGACAGTACTGTGTGAGGGCCAGGCACTAGAACTTCTCTTCCCTTAAGGAACAGAAATGGCAAAAATGTTCCAGGTCCTCTTCTTTCCCCGAACTCAGAAGTGTAGCTCAGCTGTTGCAGTTGCCTGGGCAGGGGAGTGAGAGAGAGGTGGCCCGTGGGGAGCAGCCACAGTCTCTCCCTTGTTTCACTCACAAGATCTCCCAAGAATCCGCTGTCCTGCGTAGCCATCGGCTGCTAAAAGCCAAAACAGGGCGGTGTGGCCACCTGTTGGGCACTGGGGGTGGTACAGCCTTGGGGCGAAGGAAGGGACTTGCAGGCTGAGATTGCTTCAAGGAGAAGCTAGATAAAAGCCCAAATAAAAAACCAAACCAAACCAAAAGCAGCCCCTACATCCGGACGATGGAATTTTATTTTCAGTGCTTCAAAGAAATGAGTGATCGAGCTGTAAAAAGACATGGAGGAAACTTAAATGCAAATTAGCCTGTGAAAGCAGTCAATCTGAAGAGGCTCCATACTGTATGATTCCAAGGATAGGACATTCTGGAAAAAGATCAGTTGTTGCCAGGGATTGGGAGGGGCAGGGAGAGAGAGAAGGATGCAAAGGTTGAGCACAGGGCATTTTCAGAGCAATGAGACTACTCTGTATGATCCTATAACAATGGATACATGTTGTCATACGTCTGTCAGAACCCATGGAATGCACAGCCCCAGGAGTGAACCTTAATGAAAACTGTGGACGCGGGCTGATCATGATGTGTCAGAGCGGATTCATGCACTGGGACAGATGCACCATTCTGGTGGGGGGGGGTGTTGATGGTGGGGGAGGCTGTGCGTGGAGGGGGGAAGGAGGGGAATATATGGGGCCAGGGGGTATATGGGAACTCTCTGTACTCGCTGTTCAATTTTGCTGTGAACTTAAAACCACTCTAAAATGTAAAGTCTACTAAAAAACAAAACAAAACAATAGCATCCCCAGATTTGCCACCTGGCTCTTCACACCAGCAACACAGTTCCAGGCTCAGAAAGTCCAGCTCTCCCCTCAGGAGAGCTCACAGCCCCTTTTTCTCTTCTGATGCTTCTTTTCCCCCGTGGGCAGGAACAACAGGCATTCCTTTGCCTTTTAGTGAAGTAGGGAGAAGCTCTCTGGAGTCCTACAGGTCCTCACTTCCACCCCAGCTTAAATGTCACCTCCTCATGAGGTCTTCCCTGACCACCCTAACCCCCAGCCTCTGCCCCACCCATCATCCCATCTGGCTTTCTGCCCAGCACTCGTCACTACCTGAACATATAGCTACTTGCTTACTTATTTCTTTTACACTGCCACCCAATGGCATGTAAGCCCCACCAAGGCTGAGACTGTCCCTAGTGCTCACAACAGTGGGTGGCCCAGGGCAGGAGCTCAACAAATGTTCGTTGATGGACTGAATAATTATGTTACTGGCCAGTTGCAGAACCAGGGGCAAAAGGCAGTTAAACTTCCCTGGGCCCCAGTTTCCCCAACTGTAAAATGGGCGCTTAGACTTCATGATGGCGCTCTCTTCTTGCTGCAGTGCTCTGAATGCTCCAGCAAGCGTCAGAAGGACCTTGTTAGTCCACTAGAGTGCTTCTGCCCAGGCTACTGGGTGGCTGCGAGGTACTCAGGAAGAGAATTCCTAGTGGCCCAACGTCACCTGACCTCCTCGGCTGGGTTTGTGGATATGGGCAGAGGTCCAAATGTGTGCTGGATGGATTGAGGTGTGGGGGAACCCCTCCCCTAGAATGCAAACTCCAAGACAGCAAGGATCTTGGGTTTTATTTGTTTGCATATCCCATGTGTTGGGAACAGTGCCCGGCACACAGTAGGCTTCATAGTTACTGAGGGAGTGAAGCGAACACACTCAGCGCCTGTGTTTCCCTTCTTGGGTGAGTGTTGCTTGGGTCATGTGTGGCATGAAAACAGCAATAATCATCCCTTCCATTGATGGAGCCCTCCGCAAAGCATTTATATGTGCATCATCTCACATGCTCCTCATGACAACCCCATGAGATAAGTCCCATTAAGTGTTATTATCCCCAATTTACAGATGAGCTGAGGCTCAAGGCATTTGACCTGCTCAAGGCCACATAGCTGGTGGACGGCAGAGGCTGATCTCAGAGCCAGGTTTTCTTTTGTTCCAGACCCAGTGCTTGTAGATGTTGCCGGTTGTGCAAAGCTCTGAGTGTGAGCAGGAGAAGGAAGCCTTGTGTAAGAGCCAGGCCCTTAGGAGAGAAAAGGGGCAAGAGAGAGGAGCGCTGCTTACACTGGGGGGCTGCTTGGGGCTGAGCCCGTGCCTGCTGGCTGAGGGTGGGAGCTACGAGAGCAGCAGGGGGACGGGGCAGAGATGCCCCTCCACTCCATCAGTGGCCAGGGACCCCGTGCAGGGAGCTCCTGGGGAGACTGCTAGCCTCATGTAGGCACGCTGCCCCGCAGGCCCAGACACGCAGGGCTCCAGACAGGGCCTTCAGAGGGCACAGAAACCAAGGATGTGGGCGAACTGGTTTGAGGAACACAAAAGCCAGCTCAAGTCTTCTTCCCTTTCCCGCACAAGGCGCGTGCCTGCCCCTCACCCCTACACCAAGGAGAGCTCTTCATTGCCCAGCTCCAAATCTCACTGACTTCACCAAAATCACTTATATGTCACCCCAAATCATACCTACACACACGCACATACACACACACACCAGAGTGCCACCCAGATTCCTCCCCATGGGAGCCCCCAAGCAGAGCCCTGTCCTGCCCTCACCCACCTCCACCTGTAGAAACCTTTTGTACCCACCCTGCAGAATCTTCTCCGCTTTCTGGGCCTAAGGTGCCTTCCCTCTCCCGCACTCCAAAGCCCACTGCAGGTCCTCTGCCCTGGCTCTGACCACCGGAGACTTCCGTCCTGTTTATGCATATGTGACAGCTTCCCCCCACCCCAGCTGCCAACTCCCTGAGGGTAAAACTCAAGCCCGGTGCTGGGCCTGACCTGGTGCAGGGGTCACAGAAGCTGCCAGCTTGCATCAGCCCACGCCCACGCCAGGGAGCTCGGGGTGGGGGTGGGGGGAACAGCCTCACACCTCCCCGAGGCCTTGCCCCCAGAAGCCACGAGGCAGCGATGAGGACATGGGGCAGGGAGGTGGGGTAGAGGCCAGGACATGTGGCGGCCCACACACTTGCCTGTGTTAGTCACGGAGGGCGCCCAGCAGAGCAGAAGTCATCTCTAAAGCTGGCGCAAGCGGGACAGGTGGGAAGAGGGAGGGCTCATCTGCAAAACCAGTGGGAAGAGGCACTGGGTCAAAATGTCCCTCTCTTGCTGGAGGGGCGGTTTTCCTTCTGGGCTCCTCGGCAAGACCTGAAATAGCGAGAGGAGGGAGGTCCTGATCAAGCGCAGGCTGATATTCTGGGTTTGCACCATTCATCAATGCGTGCTGAGCCCCACGACCTGCCCTCCTGCTCTGTGCAAGACTCTAGAACTTGGATTCTACCTTCCTGCTTCAGAAGGAGCTTCCGATGCAACTTTCTCTGTCTACCCTTCTGGAAATGGGTCCCAGAGCTCACCAATCAGATGGTTATTACCACCAAGTGTGGCTCATAGTTACTTATTGATCACGTATTCATTGATTGCCTACTCTCCCAGGCCTTGGGCTAAGGACTTCACACATGTTCTCATTTACTTCTTGGGTGGCTCCCAGAGATGATTCCGGTGGCTCCTGTAGGGAAGGGGCAATTCTGACCAAATGCCCCGACTTGCCCCGGACCGTCCCATTATATGTCTGTCGTCCCAGCAGCACCATCCACAGAGCCCCCTCTCGCTCTCAGAAGTGACCTGGCATGGAAGATAAATGATGGGTCCAGGGGATTCTTCCCAGTCTGTCACGGGGAGTGGGGTGTGATGCATCAGGCTCCCCAGAGGGGCACCTGGGCCTTGAGAGGCAGACACTAGAGGGCGCCAGTCAGTAGTGCCTGGCAGCCCTGGGCAAGGCCACTCTAGGGGAACAGAGGTGGTAGGTGGGGTGGGGGGAAGGAGAGGGGGAGAGGGGGGAGGGTGCCCGACAGAG
Organism: Mirounga leonina; assembly: GCF_011800145.1. NCBI lineage: Eukaryota > Metazoa > Chordata > Mammalia > Carnivora > Phocidae > Mirounga > Mirounga leonina. Next base: position 15,470,560 of record NW_023270305.1, on the reverse strand, counting down.
CCCTGGCTGAGGCCTTTCCTGGCCTAGACCCAGCCTGGCCCAATTCCTCTCATGCCCCCCATCCACCCAGCAGAGCTCCTGAGCAGGCAGAGCCCTCTCCCCAGGGGGACCTGGGAATCCTATGAGGGAAGAGGGGTGCTGGCACTGTTTGCCTTCTCCCCCATTTTGGCCTGGCCAGGCCCCTGCCAGTCTCTCCTCCAGGATCTCGGGCACAGTGTGGTTCACCCTGTGCTGGAGACCTCTCAGACCACGGGGCCAGCTCTCCTGATGGGCTGGGACTGGGCTGTATGGAGGTGGCTGTTCTGGAAAGAACGATCAGGTGTCAAGGAAACTCCACAGCCCAACAAGAGCTGGGGGTGGGAATGGGGAGGGCAGGAGGCAGAAGGTGGAAGGGCTGATAGAGTACTTGGTTAGGGGTGGGGGCCTGCCTTCTCCTCCTTGACCTACCCACACTGGCCTTGAGAACTCAGGCACAACGCTCAGGCCTCAGTGTTCCCAGAGGGGCCGGAAGGCTTGCGACCCACAAAGAGCCTACTTCTCACCATTCTGGCCTGGCCACTGCCCCCATGCAGCACTTGGCCCTGCGATCGCAATCGGACACAGGATTGGCCTCCAGGGGGGGCACACTCTTCCCATTTAGACAAAACCCTGGCCCTGGCATGGATGACTCCCCTCCAGCCGTGGACTATTAAAAGTGCTTGGGTGTCCAACAGACTTGGGCCCGGTTGCAGCCCTGACATTGGTAGCTGTGTGATGCTGGGCACATCATTTAACTTCTCTAAGCCTCAGGTGACTCACCTGCAAAAGGTAGTAAGAGTATCCATTTCTTAAGGCCGGTGTGACGATTCAAGGCAATAAAGAACAGAAAGCGCACAGCTCCGCGCCCGGCGCCCAGGCAAGCTATGCTCCCAGTGGAGGAGTCTCCAAGCAGCACGAGCATGGCCCTTCAGCCCCAGCTCAGCCTCCGCTGTCGTGGGAGTTCTTGCCTGCAGGAGAAAGACAGAGACGGGCTTGAAATGCACTGTGGTCCACACGGTCCACACAGTGGAATCTTCTATGAGACAGTGACATCCATGGATGTAGGCAGCCGTGGATGCCTCAGTGCTAACAGTTTCAACCTTTTAAAGATTCATTCATTCATTCATGTATTCGTTAGTCCCAAATTACAACTGTTGTCCTGACATAATATTACTGTCCCCCTTTCACTCTTGAAGTGTCCCAGTTTGGATGATAAATTATATGATCACCCAACTTACTGTGGCAGATCCTGTGCCAGGCACTGGGGACCAGGAGAGGATAAGGTACCCAGCCCCTCCCCTCCAGGGCTTCCCTCCAAGGAGGCACAGGGATGCAGTGTGAGAAGGAGGGGCTGGGGCTGCTGCTGTGTGGCCAACCAGTGTCCCCCTGCCCCTTAAGAACCTAGCAAGAAACGGGGCACCTGGGTGGCTCAGTTGGTTGCGTGTCCAACTCTTGGTTTCGGCTCAGGTCATGATCTCAGGGTTTTGGGATTGAGCCCCGTATTGGGCTCTGTGCTCAGTGGGGAGTCTGCTTGAGATTCTTTCTCTCCCTCTCCCTCTGCCCCTCCCCCCAGTGGTGCGTGTGCTCTCTCTTTCTCTCTCTCAATAAATAAACAAATAAACAAAATCTTTTTTTAAAAAAGAACCTACAAAGAAACATACTTTGATTTATCTACCCTTTTTGGGTTTATTTAGTTTTACTTATTTATAAACCAACTTCTTGGGGCCAATTCTTGCCATACATTTTCCACCCGATACATGAGGTCGTGGTCTTTTTATTCATCATGATATTATTTTTCTCCAGCCTCAGAAGCTGCCTTCTATTCAAATATTTGTGGTATTTTTTAAAAAAGAGTTACAAATATCCCATCTGTTCTCTGATCCTATAAACATCAATTTTCCAGAAACAGGGTCCTAATTTATTTTTTCATTCTCATGGAAAAGTACGTGACGGGAGAATAGGAGTGATATACAAAGGCATACTCTGAACGGCCAGCCCCTCCTTACTCATGCCAAAACACAACCCGACAGTTCAGGAAATGCGGGGAGTCTTAGGAAAAAGGAAAGGAGGGGCAAAAGGAGACAAAAAGAAATGGAAGAGGCAGTGATGTCCCTGGGGTTGGCCAGGGCTCATGGCTGGAGCAGTCACCTTTGGGCTCCTGCCTGATCATCTGCATTGGGTTGGGGGAGGGTGATTGCCCTCCCCAAGGGATGGTAGGCAACCAGGCATGAGCGTGTGGGCGAGGGTGGTGTCTCCTTCACACCCATGCCAGGACCAGAGATGCCTTGGTATGTGGCCAAAACCTTCTGCCAGATTCCACACCCCATGCCAAAAATCCTCCTCCTTCCCCCACCTGTGTCCTCCCAGGTCCCCCCTCCGTTAGCTGGAGAGCATGACAGTCCCTCGTCTACAACGGTCTCTGTGTCTGTCCAACCCTAGGTGTCCCACAGGAATTGCATCTGTCCCACCTTTCATCTGGGGACAGAGCTCAGGATTCTACCTCACCATTGCCCAAGAGTCATAACTGGGTGAAAATCATGACAATACACGGGTCCTGGGGGAGTGTTGCCTTATTTAGATGTGCCACCCCCGGAGAAGGAAGAAAAGGAAGGAGGGGGAGGAGCTGCAAAGCTGACAGGAGCGAAAGGAGAAGAAGAAGGCATGGGTGATTCTGAGAATTGAGGGTAGCTAGGGATGTCATCATGGGGAGGGTTTCACCCAGGTCAGTGGGTGGGGACAAAGCATGGTGACTGGGGCCCTGTGACTCAGTTATGAGCCTGGCCCCTATATCCACAAGTCGTTCATTGAATAAGTCATTAATTCCGTCAACACATGTTTATTGAGCTGTTACTATGTTCCAGACCCTGGACTAGGCAGCAGGGAGGGAGAGAGCCGGCAGGGAGGGAAGTTCCCCTGCAGAGTGTAGGTGTGCAGGGGATGGGGGGGAGGGACAAGCCTCCTTTCAGAGGGAGCTGCCAGGGAAGATGCCTGGTGAGGGAAGGGGAGGGTGGGGAAGGGACGTCTGGGATAAGTCCCCGTGGGAGGAGAGTAGGCAGGAGCCAGACAGAGGGAGGGGAAGGAGGGAGGGGTAGGGAGTTTCAGGCAGAGGAAGGAGATCCATGCTTCAAGGCACGGAGGGTGGGAGGGGAGGTTTGGGGAACTGTCAGTAGTTCCTGAGAGGGTGAAGGGAGAGGCGGGGAGAAAGGAGCTTGAGGAGGTAAGGGAGGCAGGTCCTAAAGGAGTTCAGAGGCTACTTATAGGCAGTGAGGCCCCCTGGAGGGGAAAGCCCGGGACAGTGTGGTCAGATCCCCCCTTGGAAGAGGAGACTCTTCATGGGGTTAAGCAAGTGGCTGATAGACCAACGCCGGGTTTGCTCAAGAGACAGGACAGGGTTCAGTGATGGAGCTCTAGAGGGGTCCGGCCGGGGCTGGAGGCGCACACATCACCCACGCCACCCTCCAGCGACCCGCAGAGGTCGACCCGACGGCCCCCAACGGACGGAGGGAACGCGGCAGAGCCAGAAGCAGAAGCCAGGGCCGTCCGAGCTGCCAAAGCCAGCCAGCACGAGGCCTCCTAAGGGCCTCCCGCTCGAACTCACCTTCCACGGTATTTAGCAGCTCCTCCTCGGCCACAGCCAGTGGCACAGGGTGCCCCTAAAAACGGGCAGGCTTCACTGTGAAGTGGGGCCCACCCAGCCTGGTCCGCTCAGCCATGCCCTCTCTGATCCCACTGCAGGTCCCGCAGCCCCGGCTCCCTGAGTCAAGGGCTGGGCAACTCCTAGCTGTGTGCTGTCTCCCTGCCTCCAATCCCCATAATCTGGGCGAAGCTCCCGGGGCTCCCTCCGGAGGGAATTGAAGCCAGGTCCTCCTGTAGGCCACAGCCCACCAAGATGACCCTCCCCCCTGGAATTCTCTTGTACAAATAGGAGCCCCAGGTGAGAACCATGAGGATATGCCCCTGGATGCCAGGAGATGGCTTCTGTGTGAGCAATAGCAGTGTCCCCCTCGTTCGGACCCACGGCGGTTCCTGCTCACACAGAAGGAAGGAAAGACCATTTCCACGTGGCCCAAGGTGCCAACATTGCCAATTATTTCCTCGCCGGCAATAAATCCCCAAATATATTTTTGCTTCCCCCTCTAACGTTTAATCTTGGGTATATTTCAAAGGAAACGCCACTCTGCCTGCTTCTGATTCATACCCGCTGAGCTCATCAAAACCAGAATTATTTTGTAATAGCTGTTGGGTTTACTGGATGTCCTCTGGGATCTGTAAAAAATCTCTGTTCCTCAGAAACAGGAAGTTTCGACAGGAGGACAGAGGCTGGTTACGAAAATCAAAATTTGAATTCGCTCTGCCCATTGGAGAGGCTCGGTGTTCGTGGCATTTCCTTCCTTCAGCCCATCGACGATCATGGATTCGGTGCCTACTTTGTGCAGCAGCTAGGACCCCGACGGTGATTTTTTAGAAGGGGACTCTGAATTCATTTGAAGGGCTTCCATAACAGGCTGGATGGCTTAAACACGGATATTTATTTTCTCACAGTTCTGGAGAGAGACGTCCAAGATCAAGGGGTCTGCAGGGTTGGGTTTTTTGGTTTGTTTTTTGAAGGCTTGTAGGTGGCTGCCTTCTCCCTGTGTCTTCTCGTGGTCTTCCCTATGTGTGTGTCTGTGTCCTCATCTTTTCTTGTAAGGACACCAGTCCCATTGGATTGGGGCCCCTATGACCCGCTTTAACTTAATTGCCGCTTTAAAGACCCTATCTCCAAATTCAGTCACATTAGGACTTCAGCATATGAATTGGGGGAAGGGGAACACAATTCAGCTGATAAGAGGTTCTGATCTCAAAAAGTCATCCTCCCATGACAATGTCCCTTTGATCTCTATCTGAGGTTAGCATCCGAGGTGAGGTGGTTTAGGATGGAATCCCCAGGCTGTTGTAGGCTTACCGAAGGCAGGATGATTCAGCTCACTGAGCGCTGAGCTGTCGGATCTGGATTCAAAGTTTGCCTCCTTCACTCACAAGTTGGGTGCTGTTGCCCAAGTTATACAACCTCTGAGATCTCCGTTTCCTTGTCTGTGTAGTGAGGATAATACTACCTGCCTCAGGAGGAATTTTTGTGAAGAGCCGAAAAGGTCATTCATGTGAAACAGAGCACCATGTCCAGGAGCATAGTAGGTGCTCACGAAATGGAAGTTTCTTTTCCAGATGTGTTCTCTGCAGGGTTTCTTCTTCCAGGGCATGAAGGCCGTATTACAAGCATTCTCTGGCAGGGGGAGTGTACCAGGAGATGGAAGAAACTCAGGCCTGGGGTGCCTTCCCCCCATCCCTCCCTTGGAATACATCGCCCACCCAAGGCAGCCAAGCCTCAGAGCTGGAGGAGGGAAAAATGGTCTGGCATTGAACCTCCCCAGGAACACCCACTGCCGGCACCTCTGTGAGAGCGTGCTGTGAGAAAGCCGGGGACAACTGTCCGGGCCAGGCTAAGTGCAGCTGTGAAAAGCAGATCTTGCAGAAAAAACCAAGTCCAAAGGCTGGCAAAGCCCTCTGGTCACAGGAAGCCCTCCCTGTCCAGAGGTGTAGGTTCTGGACTAGTCAAGGCATTTGGGTTCTACTCCCATCCCTGATATTTCCCAGGGCTGGGACATTAGCACTCACCTGACCTCTCTGCGCTTCAAGGCGCTCAGAGGGACACATGAAACCATATGTCAGACAAATGTGAGTTCGTAGATGATTAGTTAGTCCCAGAGCCGCTGTACCAGCACCCCTCCTCTGGGCTACCACACTTTCTCAGCTGCTTGGGGCTGAAGGGGGAAGTCCCTGTCGCTCTGGTTTCCAGTTTCCTTAAACCTCCAGCATTTACACACACAGCCCCCATATGAAAGCAGATTAAGAATGCATCCCTCCTCAAAAAGAGGAGCCTTCCCAGATTTGGAGTAAGAGTGATGAGGGCTCGTCTGGGCCCCATTGCCTCTCAGACATCTCCTGCCCCCACCTGGGAGCCCTCCCCCCCCTCCCCCCCCCCAAATTACTCACACTCCTGGAAACATGACTGATGACTTCGGGATGAGTAAGAGGCAGCGCACGTCATGGCCCAACTGTTGGCAGGGTAAGTGAGTTCAATGCTCCCTGGAGCCAGGCTGCTCGGACATGTGCTGGGAGTCCGCTCTGGGGGAAGAGGGGCAGGGGACCCTAGAGAGGAGCTAGGCTTTATTTAGCAATGAGCTAGAAGTCCTCTGACCATTCCCCCCTTTCCCAACCCCCGAGTGATGATGGCCTTGTCAGCTCAGGGTGAGAGGGTGACGGGAACTGTCCCAGCGCCTCTTTGGGGGGCCTGGACAGTGGGGGCAGGGGCTCTCACGGAGCTCCAGGACACTGTGTTTCTCTCACCTGAGCACCCCTGGCCTCGCCCCAGCACAGCGTGGCCCAGGGCAACCCTGAACTTGGCAGCCCAGCCTCAACAGCTTTGAAAGGGCCCCAATCCAGGGCCCGACCTACAGGGTGCGTGTGTGTGGAGGGTGTGTGTGTTTACATTCTCTTGTACACCCTAATCCGTGGTGCCAGACAAGCAAATATTTTCGGTCTGTTTTCCATTTCCCATGTGTCCCATTTCTGAGCATTTGGCAGAAATGGGATCACAGCAAAGGCGTGTATGAATTCAATGCGTTTTGAAATGCCTATTTTTACATTCTTGGAGTTCAGGTGCAGGCTGAACATGCTAATATAAGCACGACAGCACGCAAACTGGACTGTCCTGGCACTTAATAAATAGGGCCGAAGCACCCAGTTCCCCATACCCCACGTGGGTGTGGTCAGGACACGATGGCATGGAGAGAAACACGGGGACGCAGAAGCCTGAGGCAGCCCCACCTCAGTGTCCTCTGCAACCAGGACAAGACGGTGTCCTCACTCTGAGCCGCCGCTCCCCAGACAATCACTCCTGTGTGGGGAACAGTCCTCACCCCCGGGCTTTGCTCCATGAGGATACTGAGGTGTTGCTGGGGACCCACCGTGATGTCCTTCGAAATGCTCAAGACAAGAGCCATGCCTTAAATGTAAGGACTTCATTAAGGTGTTTCAGGACATATGGTGGCCTTGGTGGAGAACTCCGGAGAACATATGGTGAGGATGACTTGTTTGATGAAGTCTGAGATCCTAAATGCTGGGGCTGGAACACAAGTGAGGCTGGCAGCCCGACTGGCCACACCCCACCCCGATCCCTCCCAGGCAGCCTTCTCCATTAGGAAGGATGGGTCCTCTACCCAACACACCCCCACTCTTTATTAACATTAGACTTAGTCATTTATTTATTTTTTAAAAGATTTTATTTATTTAGAGAGAGAGCTGAGTGGAGGGGCAGAGGGGGAGGGAGAGAGAATCTCAAGCAGACTCCGTGCTGAGTGCAGAGATCGAGCCGGCCTCGGGGTGGGGCAGGGCTCCATCTCACGACCCTGAAATCATGACCTGAGCCAAAATCAAGAGTCTGGACGCTTCACCCACTGAGCCACCCAGGCGCCCCATCATTAGACTTAGTCATTTAAATGTAGTTTGTTAAAAGATCCATACATAAAGCCAAAATACATCTTTAGCAGTAAACTCAGAGATGTTTAAGAGATTTCTTTCTTTTCCCATAACTCAGCTGAGACACCTTTGCCGCCAGAGCGGCAGAATATTAATCACAGTCGATTCATGATCCCTCCTCCTTAGCATCCTGACTGATTTTCTGGAGGTTTACAGAGAGCCAAGGCACTCGGGTGACTTTCCTCAAGGCCACCTGGCCAAGCCTTTGCTGGGACGGCCATTGTTTCGCCCACAGCTTTAGGCCACAGGGAGGGCCCAGCATTCATTCTGCTGCTCCAGGGCCATCAGAGATTGGAGGGGGGGCTCTGCTGCCCCATGCCTCCCTGAGGTCTCCATGGCTCCTGAGATCCTGACCCCAGATTTAGGAGTGCGTATTTGCTCTAATTCCTTCTACACTGCCTAGGGGATTTTTCTCTAGTTTTAGAAGTGCTGTTAACTGGAAGTAGAGGGCGGGAAGGAATGGGTAGTGCTCTCTAGCATGCTGTTTTCCCCAAACTTTATGTCTCTATTCCCCTAAGGACTTAGGTTTTCAAAACCAAAGCCAGAAAGGCATCCCCCCCTTTTTTTTCTGCCCTGCATCTTGGGATTGCACTCACGTGCCTTTGGCAATCAGCAAATGATTGCTTGAGTGGTGTAAAGGACAAAGGATAAATACTGGAGGGAAGGGGCTGGTATTTCATTTTTTTTTTTAAAGATTTTATTTATTTATTTGACAGAGAGAGAGAGAGAGCAGGAACACAAGCAGGGGGAGTGGGAGAGGGAGAAGCAGGCTTCCCGCCGAGCAGGGAGCCCAATGTGGGACTTGATCCCAGGACCCTGGGATCATGACCTGAGCCGAAGGCAGATGCTTAACTGACTGAGCCATCCAGGCGCCCTGGGTTGGTATTTCAAATACTTGCTACCTCATAGAGGATTTTCACTACCTGATTTAGGGCTTGCAGTAAAGCTACAGTAAGCAAGATCGTGCCGTATTGGCCTAAGAATGGACAATGGGATCCAGGGAAGAGTCCAGGAGTAGACTCACACACATTTGGTCAACTGATTATCAACAAAGACATCAAGGTGTCTTTGATGGGGAAAAGAAAGTCTTTAATTTTACGTGATGCCCAAACAACTGAATATTCATATATTAAAAAATGAGCATTGACCCTTACCTCTCATCATACTCAAAAATTATTTTGAAGTAGATTACAGACCTAAACACACAACCTAAAACTATATAGCTTCTAAAAGGGAACAGAGGATAAATTTTTCATGACCTTGCAGAAGGCAAAGTTTTCTTGAACAGGTCACAAAATCACAAACTATTAAAAAAAATTGATACATTGAACTTCATCAATATTTTTTTTAGATCAAAAGACACTGTTAAAAAAACAGACAAGCCAGCCTTTTATGAAGACGGCACTGAAGGCTAAGAAGGAAGCCCCTGCCCCTCCCAAAGCCAAAGCCAAAACAAAAGCAAAGGCTTTGAAGGCCAAGAAAGTGGTGCTGAAAGGCATCCACAGTCACAAATAAAAGAAGATCTGCACGTCACCTATATTCCGATGACCCAAGACACTGCGTCTGCGGAGGCAGCCCAAATATCCTCGAAAGAGCGTCCCCAGGAGAAACAAGATTGATCACTGTGCCATCATCAAGTTCCCCCTGACTACTGAGTCAGCTATGAAGAAAATAGAAGATAACAACACACTTGTGTGCATTGTGGATGTCAAGGCCAATAAGCACCAGATCAAACAGGCTGTGAAGAAGCTCTATGACATTGACGTGGCTAAAATCAACACCTTGATCAGGCCTGATGGAGAGAAGAAGGCATATGTTTGACTGGCTCCTGACTATGAGGCTTTGGATATTGCCAACAAAATTGGAATCATCTAAACTGAGTCCAGCTGGCTAAATCTAAATATAAATGTTTTCACCAAAAAAAAAAAACAAAAAAACAAAAAAAACCAGACAAGCCAGTCTGCAAAGAAATATTCACAGAATATATATCTGACAAAGTTCTGGTATCCAGAATATATAAAGAATACCAATACATCAATAACAAAAAGACAAAAAAAAAATTGAAAGAGAGCAAAAGACTTGACCAGACATGTCACAAAAGATTACAAGTGGCCAATAACCAAATGAAAATTGCTCAACATCTTTGTGTTAGGAAATGTGCAATAACATTTCACACCCACTGGAATGACTAAACTTAAAAAGAGCAACAATACCAAATGCTGGTGAGGACATGGAGCAACTGGAACTCAATCATTGTTGGTGGGAGCATAAAATGATACAGCCATTTTGGAAAACTGTTTAGCAGTTTCTTATAAAGTGAAGTATACACCTACCTTATTATTTACCAATTCCTTTCCTAAGTATCCAAGAAACATGAAAACACATATTCACAAGAAAAATCGTCCAAAAATGTTCCCAGCAGGTTTATTCATAATAGCCGAAAAACTAGAAACAACCCAAATGTCCATCTGTAGGTGGGTACATAAACAAATTATGTTATCTTCATATAATGGAATAATATTCAGCAATGGAAATGAATAAACTATTACTAGATGCTACATGGCTGAATCTCAATATGTTGAAAGAAAGAGAAGCACAAAGGAGTACATATGGGATGATTCCATTTTTATGAAGATCTTGAACAGGCAAAACCAATTCATGATGATAGAAATCAGAACATTGGTTGCCTTGGGATGGGGGTGGGGAGACTGACAGAAAAGTTCTGGGGATCTAATGTTCTGGAAATCGTCATCACATGGTGACTATGATTATAGTTAAGACTGAAGAATAAAAAAAGGGAAATATGGCAACTTTGTGGGTGACAGGAATATGCTGTATCTTGATTGGAGATATGGTTACACAGGTGTATGCGTCTGTCAAAACTCATCAGATGTGACACTTAAGATCTATGCATCTTACTGTATATAGAATATACCTCAATAAAAAACAAAAGCCAGTTGCCATGGGCTGGGGGAGTGGAAGTGAGGAGTTGTGTTTAATGGGTATGGAATTTGAGTTTTGCAAAATGAAAAATGATGGCGATCGGCTGTACAACAATGTGGATATATTTACACTGCTGAACTGTACATTTAAAAATGGTTAATAAGGCAAATTTTATGTTATGTGTATTTTACAATAAAAACAAACGATATATGCTACCGCAAACAACCTAACAAACTTTATTCATGAAGATTCGAACACAAACAGCCTAATTTCTTAATGTAACATTTATGTGGTCTCTTGAAACAGAAGAGGCAAGGTGACTTGTAGGTTATATTTGGCCCCAATACAATACAACAGTAAATAAAATAAAACACACAATTATTGCTGTGATCCTACTCTCGGGGCCCCCACTCCCTGGCTGGCTGAGTGTTGGCGGGTAGTGTCCCTCAGCAGCGTGCTGGCTTTCTAGGTTGCACCATGACGGGTTTTGAAGGGAAGTTTTCAGATGTTAGCACAGCTTGTACTACTGGGGGAGAGAAGTTCCAGAAGGACTTCCTGATGAATTTCACCCT
>NW_023270305.1:15437168-15459439 GCF_011800145.1 Mirounga leonina | reverse complement strand
ACACCACCTCACACAGTCAAGGAGTGTTGGTCAAGGTGCCTGGGCTCCTCCCACATTCCACCCTCTGGGGCCTGCAGGCCTGCTCAGTGATGGGGAACCCTGAAGCACTGGGATCCATGCTTGCCATGTGACATACCTGCCATCGTCCCCGACAAGGATACTGGGCCCAGCCCATCCTCCCTTCTGTCCCAGGCAGAGGATGAGGTCGTTCTGCAAGTCTGGCCACAATGCCCAGCATGCTGCTCACTTTGCAGACATTCAGGAGAACGTGGGATTGGGGGAGGGGGTCTTGAATTTTCCAGAGGTTGTAACCCTCCTCTCTACTTCCATCATAGCTATACCTGTGCACTCAGCGTGAATCTTCTCCTCCCGCCCCAGCCCGGTGTCATGGTGGCAGGCATGGAAGGTGGTGGCGGTGGAGTGGAGAAGTGAGTGAGCACCACTGTGGACAGGAAGGCTCTCTGTAGGGCGGCCTGGCTCTGGGGCTAAGGCACATCATGGACCCTTTTAATTTCAGTCTCTGCCCACCTTGGGGACAGAGAGAGATGGAGCTGGGAGGTTCAGGAGGTGTCTCCCATGAACCCATTTTCTGAGAATGGGGCCCTGCAAGCCTAGCCAGAACCCTAGAGGTTTGCTCATACCAAGAGAAGGCCCTACCTCAGGGATGTGTCAGGTGTGGAGGGGTCCAAGGAAGGAAGAAGGTGAGGGGGCATGATGAGCCCCTGCACTGGGAGGCCTCAGCCCACTAGCCTGGACTCCACAGATAATACCCTACGTGGTCTATGCCAAGTCTATCATCTGTTTGGGGAAAAAAAAAAAAGTGTGTAGTGCAGGAACTAGCTCAGGGCTTTCTACACGGAGTTCCTCAGCACTGACTGGGACTCCCCTCTGGCTCTGCCTGCTCAGGAACCAGCCTGAGGCAGGGCTGAGGGCCCAGGGGGCTGAGGAGAGCCGCTCCCCCACACGTGGCTGACGTCCAGGCCCGCTGTGTGGCTGAGGAGTGATGCAGTCGGTGGAATGGGGGTGGAGCAGCTGTGGGGCCCAGATGGGAGGAAGGCAAACAGCAAGGGCACCCTTGAGAAGCAGCGAGTCATGAATCATGCTGTTCATTAACTTGAGCTAATTAGGAGGCAAGTATGAGGGCCACGGCGCTGGGCAATTTGTTAAATTCCCGTTTTTATAGTCCCCACCACCCCTGCTTACGGGGCCCCCACCTCCTCCTCGGTCCTGAGTGCCCGGGGGTGAGTACACGCTTTGGGGGCACTTGGAGTGGACAGCTGCCTGGTGGGAGAGGGAAAGAGGGTTGGCATGCCACACGCCAGGTGTGTGTTAAAGCTTTCGCAACGGTTATATCATTTGGTCCTCAATACCCTGGGAGGGGGGACTCATCATTCCCATTTTGGAGATGGGGAAATTGAGGCTCAGAATAGGAAGCGGACTTGCCCAAGTTCTCCAACTAAATTAGACATAGCCTCTGCCCTCCTCACTGCACTGAAGGCAGTCTTAGAAGTAAGACTGAAGATACTTCTAGATTTTCTATTCTGACCCCTCCAGTTATGGCTGTCACCTGCCCTAACAATTACCCTCCAGGTCCTTCAGACAACCCCCTTTCCTTGCTGGAGATGGAAACTCCCTCCCCGGAGACAGATTCCCATGGCTTGGCTGAAGAGTGCTCCCCAGAAGAGGGAAGGTGGGATTTTCATCTTTTTGAAATAAATGTGAAAAACAGAGGCAGGAACAGCAACTACAGTGTGTTGCAGAGATAGATGGAAGGATGAGCTTAAAACGTCCTAGAGCTTGAGGGGGCCATTAGGTCTGGAGAACAGGGACCGGGGAAGAGGGTGGTGGGGGACAGGGGAGAGGTAGCATTTTATGCCACAGGCATTTTCAGCCGGGGCGAGGGTGTCCAGCTGTTGTCCGGTGTCAGGGGGGCAGCTCAGCAGGGTCTGGGGCTCCGAAGAGAGTGGGCTGGAGCCAGCTGGGAAGTCGTGCTGACAAGAGCTCCCCCAAGGAAGGTTTGATCTCGCACCTCAGAGCCCGCCACAGCGAGCTGCAAATCTGTTTGATGAAGGAAATCTTAGCAGGTGCGCTCGCTGGGGCCTGGGCGCTTGTGATACGGGAGAGTCCAGGGGAACAACCTCGCTTCTGGGCCGCGCCCCACGCCCCACAGAAGTCTGGGGGTTCCAGATTCTCACCCTGGGCTGCCAGACCCAGCGGCATCCACCTGAGATGCCGGAGCTCGTTTTGACCACCGCAGCTCTGCAGGCCGGCCTGCCCTTGTCTTCCTCACAGCCTTCCCACCGAGGCCTCTGATTCCCCAGGCCCATTTCAAAACTGGAGGCCTCCCAGGGAACAGCAGGAGCCGGAAGGCAAGACGGCAGGTGCACACAGAGGTAGTTCAGCCGCGGTTCTGCACGCACCCACTCCCACACGCCCACCAAACTGTGCAGGAGACTGGCATCTTGAAAGCAGCCAAGTGTCCCCTGAAGATGCTCAATGGCAAATGGACAGCGCCTTGAGTCCACCTGGCTGTTCCTTGGAGGCCTGATTTGGTCCAGAAGTCCATGCACTGCGGGAGAGCTTAGGTGACAGCACTGCGCGGGGGAACCCGGCAGCCCCAGGCAGCCCTCGCTCCGCACAGGGCGGCTGAGCCACGGTTGTGTTTGCACGCGGAGAGCCAGAGGTGTGGGGGATGGCCGAGGCGTGAGGCCCGCCTGCCCACGATTCCCCGGGGACCGCGGAAGCCCCTTGCTTTTGAAAACCCCGGGGAAGCAGTAAGCTGGGGGAGACAAGAACCCAGCTACGGGTTTGGCACTCTACCCTCTCTGTAATGGGCTGGAAACCCTACAAACTTGCATCACCTTTCCTAATACAATAGACTTGGGGGTTAAAAAGTGTTAGCGTGATGTCTTTTAAATATTTAGAAATATTCCCCACCCCTGCCACCAAAGATGAGTATTTGTTTTTAAAAAAAATAAACACTTGGCCAAGATGTCATGTGGTGTCCCTCACACAGGTGAGTGTTGTGCAAGCCAGCCCGCCCACCAGCCGTGGGTGGGGACCTGCCTACAGCTGTCACCCGGCTCCTAACAACTCGGGGCACACCCTGCTCATTAGGCCCCAGCCACGCCCAGCCGCCCAGACTCCCGGCTGAACCGGACTGCCAGGAGCGGGCGGTGCCTCCTTGAACCCTGAGCAGAACAATGGGCTGTGAGGAGTTAACCAGGCCCACAGCCCCAGAGCTGGGTGCTGGAGCTCAGGGGCTCGCTCAGCTATGCCTAGGACCGGCCCATGGGGCCTCCACACTGGCCAGGCTCCTGTCTCCCTTGGGGCCAGGGAGCAGCAGGGGAGCCCCCAGAGGGAGCCAGCAGAGCTCTAGGCAGGAAAAATAGACATGTGTTTAGAGGCTGCCTCCTCAGTGGCGGGCTGAGCCTGCAGACATTATCTCACTCCTGCTCAATGTCCCCCCAGGCAGGTAAGGGATGGGACTTGTTCCTGCTTTATAGCTGAGGCACCCAAGCAGAGAGGATGGGCAGGCAGAGAGAGGTGGTCTCCTCGGTGCAGCCCAGCCCGCACGGGATGTGGCCCCAGCTGTGCAGGTGTCCCTGCCGGTCCATCTTCCTGCCCCCTGAGATAGGTGCTGCCCCCCAGAGGTAGGGATGTGCCCCCGAAACAGGCTGACTACCTGCCCCCCCAGGCTCATCTCAGCTTGCACCCCCCAGATAACCAAGACCTGGCTCCCCTTCCTCCAGGGTGCCCCCCGCCCCCGCTTGTTTGCAGCCTGGCCACCCTCAGGGCACAACGTGGCATGAGGAAGGACGGGGCTGCCCAGCCCGGCCCCGCCTGGGAAGTACATCTCCCGGGTGCTTCTGCTAACTCAGGATAAACCGGATTGGGGTTAGGCAAGTGGCAACATGCTGCTATTTGTGGAGGCTCCTGGACTTCATGCTCCCTCCCATGACAGCGGGAACAGGGAGGGCGGCAGCCATCTCTGCCCAGTCACGCACTCGGGCCTGCAGGGGAGCCCGGATGGAGTCACAGGCCACAGGCTGGAGGCACAGAGTCTGCATGGAGCCTCGGAAGCTGCCAGGAGAGAGCCCTGGCCTGGGACACAGGAAACCCCAACACAACAAACACAGAAAACTCAACCCAGCCACTACCCGCCTGGGGCAGCCTTCCCCTCCTTGGGCTTCCTCTGTCCAATGAAGGGGTTGGATTAAATGAGATCCTCTCACTTCATAATCCCTCCACTGTCATTAGGCTGTGTTCCCTGACTCTCGGGCCCTCCAGTGCTTCTCTCAATAAAACCCATTCAAGTTGGGGAATTAGAATTAACCTCTGTCTAAATTAAAGGCCAGGCAGGGAGTGATGGCAGAGGCTGGGCAGGTGCAGCTCTGGGCAGGCAGCCCTGGGGCCTTCTGAGAAGAGTTGAGAGCCAACTGCAAGCCACGGGACCCTGCCTTGCGCCTCCTGCCCAGTCCCGACCCCAAACCTTGACTTTGTGAGGCTTACCCACTCTCCCCAGGTCTCCAAAGCCTGGGCTAAGGCACTTGGGCCAGAGTCCTCCCTGGAGATGTGAGCACAGAGACTCCGCAGGAGTCATGCCGGATGGGGGCCATGAGCCCTCAGTAGAGAGCCCCTCAAGGTGCCAAGGGCCAGCCACAGGGATTGAGGAGGAGTCAGAAGTCCTCTTAAAACCAACTCTGCTCTGGACATTCCTCCACTAGGAAGGCCCAGACCGAAGAACCTCCAGGTTCTGGAAGCCCTTTTACCTTCCACTTGAATTGGCTAATCGTTTGTAGAGTGTGTTTTGGTTGACAAAGCATTTTTCTAGATGTGATGTCATTTGATCCTCAGAGCAACACAATGAGATATTTTCCGATTCTACAGAAGACAAAACAAAAGCTCAGAGTTTAAGCAACTTGCTTAAAGGATCCCAACCAGGAAATGGAAGAATCAGGACCGGGAGCCTGGTGGTCAAGTTCCAAGAACAGTGCTCTTTCTAGGATACCATGTCCTTCTCTCCAGGCCCTAGGGATGCAGAAACACTCCACTGGGACTCAGACAATAGGCTGAGGATCTCCCAGCTAGCAAGGGTATGTGTCTGCTATGTGTCTGCAGTCCAAAGGGCCTAGAGAACGACCCTACTGTTGACCTGGGCCCATGCCGCGTCCCTAGAGAAGGACAGTGACGCAGTTTCTCTCTAGCAGGTCTGAAACTCGGGGAAAACCTTCCCTGAGGCTTGAAAGGATTGGATTTTCCTCCTGCTAAACCCCGTGATGTTCTTTCTTAGAGGAAGTGACCCAGTAGCTGCCTTCAAATCTCTGAAAAGCCACAAGAAACAGGGAATGGCCATCTTCTGTGGGGACCGTGGACAGAAGGATCAGGAAACAGATGGAACACAGTGTAAGGAAGGACCACATAAAACTCTCAGGCCATGAGAACTGCCTGGGGATGTGACTGGCTGCTTTGTAAGGTGGTAAGGTCCCCGTCACTGGAGGAGTTCACACGAAGACTAAGTAACCATTCTGCCCTGAAAATGTTATATAGGAAACTCAACCCCTAGAATGCTAAGTGGGAAGAATGAACTACATGATATTGACACTTCTTCATACCAAGAGCTTGTGACAAAGTGGGAATTATTTCAGATTCTATTTGCACCTCAGACTCTCACCTATGAGTACCATATTGGATCAAGACAGAGTTTTTGCTGAGTGTCTCTGTTGCCTGCTGTGACAGACTGGGATGGAATGGAGGGAAGGGGTCAAGAAGTAGGGATGGGGGTGAGTATGGTAGCCCCCAAACCATAGCAAGGTCTGACATGGGAAGGTTCTTCTGGAGCTCCATGCTCTGAGGGCTGAGTGTGTTGAGGCCATTGTTATTTGCCCTCCCTAGAGGAAACTGGGGCATTCCCATTGATTTGGGCAGCTAGCCACAGATTTGCTTAAGCCCATGGCAGCTGTCCCCTTTGCCACAGTGACCAAAATGAGTTATCAGGCCAGGTCAAGGTAAGCCCCACCTTGGCCATGAGTGTTGGCCAGCTATCTATGTCCAGGAGATAGGTGGCTGAGTCATGGGCCATTTCTTAGCAGCTGGCTTGGATCTTTCACATTGAGGAAGGGCTTGGGACACCTGAGTACCTGGAATCTGGAATGTGGAATTGCAGGTGGAAAGACTTGGCACTAGCATCCCAGGCCATCCATGGGATACCCCAAGCTACAAAATTGTCTGCCACAGTGCCCTGAGGGTTAGGAGACACCAGACCATCCCCCTCCTCCAGAAAGTCTCCCAGGATTGTGCTCAGTTGATGAACAGAAGCAGTATCCTGTCCCCATCGCACCCCCACCATCCTCTATGGACACCAACCTCCTGCTTGGTGTTTGGTTTTTCCCTGGAGGTGTGTACGGCCAACATAGAGAAGTTAGGGATGGGGGCACCCAGGCTTGGCCCAGCCTGGCCCATGTTCTTCTAGGAGTCCTGGGAGCTGCTCCCACTCATTCCTTCAATCAGTCAATGCTTACTGAGCACCCATGCACCTGCAAACCAAAAAGAACAACCACCTCATAGAAAAATGGGCAAAGTATATGAACAGGCAATTCCCAGGCCTGGCCTTGCCACTGATTTGCTGGGTAAATTTGGGCAAGTAACTTAGCCATTCTGTGACTGTTCCCTTCTCTGTCAAATTAGGATAATAATGGTTCCAATTCACTGGGTTACTGTGGAAAGTGAATGAGATCATCCACACATTATGGGTGGAATTGTGTCCCTCACAAATTCAGATGTTGAAGCCTAAGCCCCAGTCCCTCAGAATTTCAATTTATTTGGAGATAGAGCCTTACAGGGGTGAGCAAGTTAAAATGAGGCCCTTAGGGTAGGACCCTAATCCAATCTGACTGGTATCCTTAGAAAAAGAGGAGGAGACAAAAAGACGGGCACACAGAGAGACCGTGTGAAGCAGTAACAGGAAGATGGCCATCTGCCGGCCAAGGAGAGAGGCTTCAGGGGAAAGTAACCCTGTGAGCACCCTAATCTTGGGCTCCCAGCCTCCGGAACTGTGAGAAAATACATTTCTTTGTGTAAGCGCCCCTCCAGCAGCCCTCGCCGACTAATTCAGCACCTCAAGCACTAGAACAGCATCTGGCATGTAGTACACACTCAGTAAGTACTAATTACTCCCATAAATATTATTGTTTATCTTAGCTGTATACACACCACTTTAATTTCCTATTGCTGCTGTAACAAATGACCACAAACTTTTTGGCTCACGATAGCACACATGTATTATCTTATAGTTCTGTAGGTCAAAAATCCCACTGGGCTAAAATCAAGGGTTCTGCAGAGCTGCGTTCCTTCTGGAGGCTCCAGAGAAGAATCCATTTCCTTGCCTTCTCCAGCTTCTAGAAGACACCTGCCTTCTTTGTCTAGGTCCTTTTCCTCCACTTTAAAGCCAACAGTGTAGCATCTTCAAATCTATCTTTCTTTTGACCCTCCTGCCTCCCTCTTATAAAGACCCTTATGATTACATGGGGACCACCCAGATGGCCCAGGATAACCTTCTTGTCTCAAGGTCCTAACTTAATCACTTCTGCAAAGTCCCTTTTACCATAAAAGGTCACATATTCACAGATTTGGGGGATTCGAACATGTACATCTTTGGGAGAAGGGGCATTATTCTGCCTACCACACATACAATCTATTATTAAGTGACAAAGGAAGCCACAGAACAATGCATAATAGGTTAATTTCATTTATGTAAGAAGATACTAAATCAATTTAGACAGAGAGAAACTCAAAAAACTATTAACTGTGAGATTTTCTGGGGAGGGACTTGGGGCTTTGACATTTTGGGTATTGTTTTCTTTTTTTTACAGTATGCACATATTCATGAATTACTTGTGGAATTTTTAGAAATTTTAAACAATTCAAAGAAAAAAGGAAGAGATGTGTCCTCATCCTTGTGGAGCTGAGTCTAGAGACATCAGACAAATCAACAGCATCAAAACCTCTCAGTAAGTTTTCTGAGAAGTGTGAGCAGAGCACGGTGGCAGCTGGGGTGGGGGCCCCTCACTGCCTGAAGTGACACCTTTGCTGAGTTCTGAAGAAAGAGAAGGAGTTTCCCAGGTAGAGAGGAGGGAGGGGAGTGTCGCCCACGACAACGGGCCTAAAGGGCTGAGTCCAGGCCCATGAAGAGGCGATGGGCAATAGGCAAGGAAGCTCGCACCTGCTGAGCCCCTAGCTGCTGGGTCCTGTGCTGAGTGGTGTTGTGGGCATGTCCTCATTGGGTGGAAGGGAACCAAGGCTGTATGTGTTGATGGAAGAGAGGGTCCGGACTGGATGAGAAAGGGCATGGGAGAAGGCGGCAGGCGGCTGGGCAGGGTCTGCTCCTGGAGCGGCTGATGCAGACAAGGAGGGGTGAAGAAGGGGACAGGGAGGGCCAGCGCTGGAGGCAATACCTTCCCTCACCCCACACCCCACTTCTGGGTGCCCCATTCACATCCTCAGCCCCCAGGCAGGTGTGGGTTGCAGGTCAAGCTCTCAGGCAGCCCCTCTAGGGCTGAGGGTACTTCCAGGCCTCACCCCAGACCTGCTGCCTCAGGGCTGACTCGAGGTCTCCATGTGGTGCCCGAGGCAGCTGGCCACAGACCTGGCCCGGGTCATCCTGGCAGCAAGATGATCGCACTAAACCATTTCTTGCAGTCCTTTGGGGCGCTCTAACAAAATGTCACAGGTAGGTGGCTTATGAACAACAGACTTTCTTTCTCACATTTCTGGAGGCTGGAAGTCTGAGATCAGGGTGCCAGCATGATTGGATGAGGGTCCCTCTCTGGGTTGCAGACTGCTGACTTCTTATTGTGTCTTCACATGTGGAAGGGGGGCGACGGGGATCTCTGGGGCCCCTTTTATAAAGGCACGAATCCCATTCATGACCTAATCACCTCCCAACGGCCCCACTTCCTAATACCACACCTGGGGACTTAGACCTCAACATACGAATGGGGGGGCACCAACATTCAGATCACAGCACCCCTGAAGGGTTCCCAAGTGGGGATGAGGCTGAGTCTGCGGACAGAGGGGCCTCAACCTATGGCCTTCTACCCCGTGTGCTTGTCCTGACTCGCAGAGCGAACACAGCCATGTCCTGAGGATGTCACTGCAGACGTGACAGAAGGCACCCATCAGCGGCAGAGGGAAGAGGTGATGGGGTGCGTGGGATCAGATGAGGTGGTGGCCAGGGGCACGCTGGCCCAGATGATGGGCTCAAAGTTCTGCTCTGCCAGTTTCAAGCTGTGTGACCCTGAACATGTTACTTAACCTTTCTGGGTTTCAATCTCCCCATCTCTACAGTGGAGTAATGATAGTATGACTGTCTATTAAGTGCTTGGAACAGCGGGAGCATAGCGAGGCCTGCTGCTTAAATGGTAGTGGTCATTCCTGTGGGCTCCCCATGATGTCCCAGCTGGGCCTAGCAGCAAAGGGCCCCTTCGGGGTCTCTGCGCTACCATGTCCCTACCCTCAACCAGCCACTCGCTCATACCTGCTCCTGGGGCCCAGGGGGTGGCCCTGGGAAGGGAAAGGAGTGCTGGCTCGGGGGGGGTGGGGAATGTCGGTAGCCATGGGCCCTAGGGGGGGTGGGGTGGGGGAGAAGGAGGAAGCAGGGGTTCCAGAGTAGCAGAGACCCCAGCGGGGAGGTTTGCCCAGGGCAAAGACTGTGGGTCAGCACACGGCTGGCTTTGGGGTGTCGGAGACAGCCTTAACGGGAGCCAGAGGTGTCCGTTATTATCTCTGGAGCTGTTGCGAAAATTTCCAAAGAGAATTATTTTTAAGTCACTTTAACCAGACAGAAGATCTGTACGCCAGGCAGCACTTTTGAGAAGGCGGGCATAAGTGTCACCCAGTCAGGGAAACGCTGAGGAGTCTGGGTCCCCTCGGGGAGGTCTCTGGCTTCGGAATATTAAAATCACTCAAGGAGAGGAGAGGCGTGTTGATCCCTCGGAGCCCAGGTACCTCCCACAGGGGGCCCAGCTCACACACAAAGCGAAGAGTAGAGCCTCAGTCCAGAGGAGCTCAACAAAACAGTCCTGGTTTGTAAATTAGTGGCAGAGCCGGGAAACAGTAGCTACCTGTGGTTTTCTAATTCCATTGCCCGAAGGGAGTGAGGGGCATCATTCGGGTGTGAAGTGCAGGCTATCAGTTCATCCATGGGTTAGGGATTCTCAGAAAAGCCTTGACCAAGGCAGGGGTGGAAATGATTGCAGAGGAAGCTGCCACAAACTAGCTGTGTAGCCTCGAATGACTTGCTTCTCTCTGGGCTCCCCCTCCCTCGTGCTGTAATAAGGAAGGACAACTGCATAGCATTAATCACGATGCGGGGCTTACTACGTCTGAGTCACCTTATGTGCATTATCTCACATAAGCCTCCCAACAACCCTGGGCAGTAGCTATCTGAATCCTCAGTTTGCAGATGAAAAATGGAAGTTCAGGGAGGTTAAGTAACTTGCCCCAGGCCATTCAGCTAATGAGAGACCCAGCGCGGGTGGAAAGCCTTGAAAGGCCTCTAATGCCACGCTGGATCCCTCCGGGTCAGCTCTGCACTCCATCCTCTGCATGAAAAATCAGGGGAAGCCACCTGGGTGTTGTTGTGCTCCACCTCAGCGCCGGCCAGAGAGGCCACGAGGGCCAGGCTCTGCGCCAGGAGGGCAGGGACCGGGCGGGGATGGCCCCGGCCTGCCACCAGCAACCTGCCCCCCCGGAGTGTGAGGGGCAGAGACGAGAGCCCCAGCACCTTCACAAGACGCACACTCTGTTCTGTCCTCACAGGCCTGAGAAAGGGGACTGCCTTGAGTTTACCCTGAGCTCCTCTTTCCAAGAGCTCACACATATCCTTTACATGGGCAGCTTCTCACGCTTCCACTTAAGATAATAATAATCTCCATGGAAACCTCTCCGAAGGACCTTTCCAGCCAGGGCTCAGGACCACCTCAGGCAGGGGATATCATCACCACCATCATCGTCATCTTCACGGTCCACCGAGGCAGAGAGGTGGCCAAGTGCCGGGGCTGCAGTGTCACTCATAGCTCTGCAAAGACCAGCTGGGTGGCCTTGGACAAGTCACCGTCTGTCAGCGTGAGCTTCCCCATCTAGAGCCCGGGGACGGTTAGAAGGACTAAATGCAGAGTGGACAGGCAGAGCGAGCACTCAACAATGAGAGCTTTTTTTTTTCCAGGTCCTTTTTTTAAAATAAACTATTTTTTTTAAAGGCTCACAGCAAAACTGAGAGGAACATGCAGAGATTTCCCACATAGCCCACGGCCCCACACAGGCGCAGCCTCCTCGACCATCCACATCCCCGACCAGAGCAGCATAGCTGACCACGAACCTGCGTCAGTCAGGTCAGCCCACGAACGACACGTCATTGTCACCCAAAGCCCATAGTTTACATTAGGGTTCACTCTTGCTGTTTGTTGTACGATCTGTGGGTTTGGATGAAGGTATAATGCCATCTCTCTCCATCATTATGGCATCACACAGAGTAGCTTCACTGCCTAGAAAGCCTCTGTGCTCCACCTAGTCAGCCCTCCCTCCCCTCTAACCCTGGGCAACCGCTGATCTTTCTATGGTCTCCGTAGTTTTGCCTTTTCCAGAAAGTCATGTAGTTGGAATCATACAGTATCGTAGCCTTTTTGGTTTGGCTTTCTTCACATAGTAAGAGGCATTTAAGGTTCTTCCTTGTCTCTTCATGGCTTGGTAGCTCATTTCTTTAGTGCCGAATGATATTCCATTGTCTGGATGGACCACAGTTTATTTTTCCATCCACCAACTGAAGGATATCTTGGTTGGCAATTATGAATAAAGCAGCTATAAACATCTGTGTGCGGGGGTTTCAACTCATTTGGGTAAAAATACCTAGGAGCCCCATTGCGGGTTCATAAAGAGTATGTTTAGTTTTGTGAGAGACTGTCAAACTGTCTTCCAAAGGAGCCGTGCCATTTTACATTCCCACCAGCAATGACTGTGGCTTTTATTTTTATTTAGAAATAAAAAGTGCCTTGCTTAAGATTACACAGCCATTAGTTGGCAGAATAGGGACCAAAAAGCAATCCTTCTGGTTCCACACTGTGGGCAGTTTCCCTTTGACCACGTTGCCCATCAGCTAGACAAGCCAATCTCCTGCCCTCACAAACACGTTCACACTTACTCACCATTGCTTTTGAAACCTAATTCTTGGTGCAGATGTATCCCAAAGGATTCCTCTTCTGCCCTGTCCAGGAAAGCCCACCGTCTGTCTGTCTGGTTCCTGTATCTGAAAGGCTTGTGATGCTCTTGCACGGTGCCCAGGTGTGTACAGAGGCCAGTGTCCAGGTGTTCCAAGCTTACCTGTCCCTGGAGGAGAACCAGGTGGCTCTGGGAAGACCCTCCTCCTTTCAGAGCCAACCCAGCCAGCCCCAGAGTCCTAGGAGTCACCGTGCCCTCATCAGGGACTGGCAGAGGAAAAGAAATGACCCCCACACCCACCCCTCAGTCCAACTCCAAGTCTGCCTGTTCTTCCTTCCTTCCTGAGGCAAAATTCACATAACGAAGTCATTTTAAAAGTGTACAATTCAGTGGCGTTCAGTATATTCACAATGTTGTGCAACCACCACCTCTACCTAGTTTTAAAACATTTTCACCCAATTCCACCTATTTTTCAAAGAAAACCCCACACCCACTAAGTTGTCACTCCCTCTTCTTCCTTCTCCCCACCCCTGGCAACCACCAACCATTTGCCTCTTTGGGTTTACCTACTCTGGTCATGGAATAAACAGAATCTGTGTCCAGTTCCACACACATTTCTCAGACCACACTTTCTGTAACTTCCTGGGGAAGGAGGAGGAGCAGAGACTCCTCTTGCTGCCTTTGTCTCTGACCCTGCTCCCCCTGCCCACAGTGTCTGTGATCCAGTTCATCCATTCTGTTTCTTTTTTTTTTTAATTTGTCATGAGCAAAGGATTTTGATGGTTCCTAAATTCATTCAACAAATAGTTCATGAGCTAGCAGGGGAGACAGGGAAATAGTCATTACAGCAGTGTGATCAGGCAATGCTATGGATTCTTCAGAGAGGCGTGGAGCCCGTACGTACCCCAGCCTCAGGGTGAGGGTGGTCAGGGAAGGGAACAATGGGGCTGGGGCCCCCATCTGTCTTGTTCACCTGTTTCCTCGGGACTTAGTATACTTCCTGGCACATAGAAGAGGATGAACGAACAAGTCAATCAACCAATTAATGCAGCTCTCAGCTAAGAGCTGAAGGATGAATACAAATCTGCATAGCGTATCTGAAGCCTCACAGGCAAAGGTTCCCCTGCTTTAGCACACAGAAAGACAGCTCAGTCTAGATGAATGTGGAAGGGAAGGGGGAGGCAGGTGGGAGGAGATGAGGCCAGAGCAGGCAGGGCCTTGGGAACTACCTGAAGGAGCTTGACTTTCCCCTGAGTGGGAAGAGGAAGGGTTTTAAGCAGATACGCATTCTAGAAACTCATTTTTCTAATCCGGATTAGAGATTATGATGATCTGATGATGTGCCAGGAGGACAGAACAGACATCATTCTTGTCCTCCTCCGGCTGATGTTTCAATGGGAAACAGAGGTACTTAATATATCCTTAAAATAATTAATTCAATAGTCACAAGGGCACAAGGTGTTCTGAGGGATGTCCTGAAGACAGTGACTTTTGGATCGAAACCCGAGAAATAAACAAGATTTGGTTAATTAAAGAGAGGCAAAGAGCTTTCCAGACTACACAGAAGCTTTTAGGAAGGTCCTGAGCAAAATGTGCTAAAGGAAGTGAGAAAAGTCTAGTATGACGGCTGTGCTCAGTGTGAGGCTGGGAGTTTGACCAGATGGGGCTGGGAGATACGTGGGGCTCAGACCCCAAAGAACACTCTTACACATTTTGGACTTACCCTAAGTCAAATAGGAAGTCTTGAATGATGTAAGCAGGATCCAGTTTTGAAAAATGGAACAACTGCATTTCTCTTCTGTGTTGCTGTGCACGTGACCTTCTTCCTGGTCACTGCAATCATCTGCTTGCTTTGGAAGTGAAGTTAAGATTAGCAAAGAAAAAAAAATGCGAAGGAGATAAGTACTGTTTAGCTTCTGACATCCAAAATAGAATTTTTTTCAGCCAGACAGTAGTCTTGAAAGACAGTCATTGGTTAAGAAATAGGGTATTCTGGATGTCTTTAACTTCCTCTTTAAGATATCAAGAAGCAAACCTGACAGAATTGATGGTAGAGCTTCACTTCAGGAAGCAAACAGAGGAGAAAGCCCTGCTCTTAGGTCTGGAGGATACTGGGGAGGAGGCTAGACAGGAAGCAAGTGTGGAGGGAAGTCAGGTGTGTGTCCTAATCACCCATCTTCCATTTGAAGTCCCAAGCAGAGGTGTGTTAGATTGGGGGCAGTGGGGGAGGGGGGAGTGTGATTTCTGTACGTATCTCTCTAGAGGTCTTCACACCAAAGTAAACTTCCGTGTGGTTAGGCACAGGGAAGGTTTGAATTTAACCTTATCTATTGTGGTTGTGAGTTCAAGCCCCATGTAGGGTGCATTTAACCTTCTCAAACCGCCCTGGGCTCCCATGTTACAATGATGGCTACACTAGATCTTTAGCTGTGGGTTTTGTATAAGAAACTAACCAGAAGCAGATAGTTTGAAAGCCTAAGCTTTTAAAAAAAAAATGCATTGAACAAGTATTGACTATGGCCTGTCATTCAACAGCTAGTTCTAGTACAATCCCTGGGCCTCAGAACCTGTAGCAGCAGCAAGTAGACTGAGAACTCTCTGAAGCTCCCAATGCCCATTGCAATCAAGCATAGCTGTGGTGGATGATGGACCAGGAAGAACTTTCCAGAAGGAAAAGCCCGGAGACACAGACAACGGACAGAAGAATTCTTCCCAGACAACAGAACAGCGGCTGCCAGAGGGGCTAACCAAGCGTTTTACTCCACTGCGCAGGAGGGAGATCTTTACTCCTCCAGCCTATTAGCAATGGATCATTTTTAAGAACCAGTGGCCGACGTGCTCCCTTTTCTGAATAGGGGTCTTTACCTCAGTTACCACATACTCATTCCACCTGGTATAGCTACACCTGAAGCCCATGGAGAGGATTACACATCGCCTGATAATCCTGGGCCTTGATTAGCATGAGGTTTTGGGGTTGTCTCCCCTGGAGAGGGAAGGGGATAATTCAATACATGGGAAGAGGGGGGCACATGAATGTTCGGGTGGCCAAAGGGCCGCCTATGGCAGAGACTGCTAGTTGCTTCCTCCAGCATCCATTCTCCCCTTCTTCCTTACCAACATAACCCCCAGTTTTCTTACTAAGATTGTATTTAAGGTTGTACTTCTCAGACTCCCTTGCAGCTAGCTCTGGCCTTAGGAGTAAGTTCTAGCTAATAAAATATGAACAGAAGTGTCATAAGGTTTCCCAGGGAAGGAGTCAAAATAAAAATGTGTGTGTGGTAGTGGGGGAGGGCACCTGGGTGGCTCAGTCGATTAAACATCTGACTCTTGATTTTGGTCCAGGTAATGATCTCAGCTGGGCATGGAGCCTGCTTGGGATTTTCTCTCTCCCTCTCCCTCTGCCCCCTACCCCTGCGTGCGCGAATTCTCTCAAAAAAAGGGGGCGGGGAGAAAAAAATAAAGGGGGTAGAGGATGCCCCTCTCCCATTCCTCCATACTGCTTCTTGGAAAATAAATATAATGGCCAGAGTTTGCTGGAAATTGGGTCATGGGGAATTAGGGTCGCCCATGGGAATAGACAAGAAAGAACAGCTGGAGGACCCTGGCCCCTGATGACTTCATGAAACCATCAGCCCAGCCCTTCACCTCTGGCTCCAGACTGTTGTAGGCAAGAATAAAACCCTGCGTGTTCAAGGTTCTGTTTGTTTGGGTTTTCAGTCCCAGGCAGCTGAAAGGAATCCTAACTGATAGATCTCTAGTCTAGGCTTGGAGCGGGAGACTTACATATCAGTTGGGTGGTAGGACCCCAGATCCTGCAGCGGCAGGAAGCAGACTGTGGACACACAACATCAGTTTGGGCGGCAGCATGTGCAGTGGAAGTGGCTCTGGACGAGGATGGTGGCATCGGGGCTGGCTAGAACATTCCGATTTGAAACCTGCCTAGGAGGTGAGAAGGACGGGGCGGTGTGCTGCCCTGAGGCAGGTGGTGAGGAAGAGTCGACGCTCATGCGTAGGAAGAGGGAGGCAAAGGAAACGGCAGACCCAAGAAGGAGCGGGGAGCAGGGCCCGCTGCTGTGCAGTGGTCAAGGGCATGCAGGCTGCGCTGGGTGGGATTTGGTCACAGGGAAGCAGGGTTGGGGCCGTGGGGGTGGCAGCCACCCGCAGGGGGGGCAAGGGAAGAGGGGGTGAGGGGGGTTAGCAAGTGGCCCAGCAAGGGAAGATATCTCCCCCTCCCCCCACCCCGGCCCTCCTCGGCTGGGAAGCTGCCCCAGGAGGAGGGGTCCAGGGAGGTTCTTGGCATTTTTAAGATGGGTGAGACTTCACCTCGTTTCATGCTGGTGGGAAAGCAAGGGGGCCTTGGAGAGGTAAAGGTCCACGACAGCAAAGGAAGAAGAGGACACAGGCTCCCGAGGCTCCCTGAGAAGAAGGACCCCGTGGCACCCAGAGCTGGGCGGTGCAGCGAGCCTGGGGGAGGGGGAGCAGGTTGCTTCTCTGCTAAGGCAGCTGAAGGAGGGAAAGCGGCAGACAAGCTGATAAGGCTGTAGATGATAGGGTGAGGAGATCCCCTTCTGATGGCCTCCGATTTCTGCGAACTGGCCGTGATGTCATCTGTGGTAAGTGAGGGGGTTGGAGAAGATTTGGGAGAGGAGGCAGTTGGAGCACCCCCCTTCTGAGGAACACGAGAGAGAACTGGCCAGGAAAGCACAAAGGGTGAGGCTCAGGCCGGGCTGGAAGCTTGCGTTGGTGACAGCACCCGTCTGCAAGGCTGTGTGGTTTTCTCCAGAAGGAAATTCCTCCTCTGGCTTTCCCGGCCTGCAGGCCCGCCTTTGCGCTCAGCAGGACGTGTGCACCTGCAAATCCTGTCCACTCCTCGAATTAACATGCCTCCCCACCCCCACCCAACTCCTCCTCTTGCCCTCTTGCTCCTCTGGGTTTGATTCCTGGAACCAGTTATCTTGGACTCCGCAGGAGCACCTTCTTGCCATTCTGAGCCCACGCAAACTCTGGCTGTCCCCCGGGCTCTAGGCAGGGCCTCCTCCCTGCTCGTCCAGGCCTCCTTCCTTCTTTTCACCACCCACCCCTGTCCTGCACATCTGGTGCCTTCAGCTTCCTCGAATGAGACCGTCACCGTGTCACTCCCCATTCAAAACCGCTCTGCAGCTCCTAAGACCTCAAAATAAAAGCTCTCATTTCTGCTTACTTTTGGGATCTTGGCTTAAATGCCACGAGTTCTGGGAAGCTTCCCTAGAGTAGGGGAAGTCCCAGGGGTACCTGCACCCGTGACACCTTTTAAGTCTTCTCTGAGACTCTCAGTAATTACTCGATCCCGCGTCATTAACAACGGCGGGGAGTGCGCGCGCGCATGCGCACAGGCACACGCTTCCTTACCGCGCGCATCTCCCCAGCGCAAGGATGTTACCTGCCTGACCAACTAATGACAAAGCCAAGCCTGTCGGGCCCTTGGGATCTCAGGTTAAATTTCCATCACCCCCTAAATCAGCCCATGCTTCAGATACTGGGGACTCCTTCCCAGGCCCCAAAGCTGCACCCCCCACCTCCTCCCGCACCAGGGTGTTTGCTCCGACGGCTCCCTCTGCTCAGGTGCTCGTGCTCCAGTCCCTCTTGTGCAGACGTGCACGGCCCCCCCTCCCCGCCCCCGCCCGCCCCCCCCTCCCCGCCCCCCGCCCGTCTAGCCCAGGGCCCTTCTGCTGCGGACTCTTCTCTGAAACCTCCACCGGCCACAGGCCAAACCCCAGAGCGTCTGCTTCCCGAATGCCTGCCATCCCCATCCTTTCACTCCCATCAGACTAGAACCTTGAGGGAAGCTTCCAGTTTGTAGTCAATCGATACAGCAAATGAAAATGTTTGATCGTGGAGCAAAGAACCGCTTTCTGTTAACACTTGTATAAATAGTGTCCTATACAACCGTATCCCCAGTAGCGACTTTCATGGTTGCCACGCACTTAGTAGGGACACAAAAATATTTTTCAACGAGTAAGATATTTTCTCCCTTATATCCGTAGGAATATGGTGGCAACAGTCTCTGTCTACACATCAGTTTGGAAAATTAATTTATAAATGCCATTGTCCTGTGTTTACAACATGAAAAAGATGTCTGTTTTCACCAGCGAACAGAGTCGGTCTTTTCAGGTTTATTCCATCTTTACTTGAGAAACAAACGCATGCCTTATGCAGCGGATCAAGGTAGTGACTATATTTGCCAGCGTACCAGACACGACACTGTGTAAGGGCAAAGGAATTTCTCCTGCAGCTGATAATTTCAACACGTTCAGTAACATTTGTCTCTTGGGCTTCTGAACAAGACCATGAATGTGGAGCCATCTGAAACCTATGAGACCCTACAACAAGGGACCGACTATATTGCCATTCATACTTACTAGTTTATTTTCTGTGCTGTTTCCTGATTGCTTTCTAGTTGAGAAAATAGACTCACTGGGATTCTGAAAAATACTGCCTAACTATAAATCCATGGAAACAGAAAGCAGATCGATGGTTGCCAGGAACGGGGGGGCAGGGGGAAATGGGGAGCAATTACTTGATGGGTCGGGGTTCCTTTTGGGGTGAGGAAATGTTTTGGAACTAGGCAGGAGTGTGTGTCTTGCATGACACTGTGAAGGTACTAAATCTCGCTGAATTGTTCACTCTGAAAGGGTTGCTATTAGGTTATGTGAACTTCCCCTTAATTTAAAAAGTCGCATATGATTTAAATAATACTGAATACTTCACTGAATGTCCTACAAGGCAAGGCAGTGCTGTATTCTAGAACAGCCCTAGATCAAAGGTCCCACAGCACCCTGCACCTTGCCTTGCCTTTGGGTAAGGAACGGGGTCCCCCCATGTCTAAGCAGGGCCATGTCCTCAAAGTGTCCTTGGAGACACCCAGCTGAACACCATTACAAACCAAGCCACACGCTGCTGAGTGTCTGTGTTTTCCTTTGTTTCTCCTTTGGCTGACACCAGGACTTGGTAAGGTGTGTTTTGTTTGATTAAGGACTTTTCTAGTTCCAGAGATGGAGCCTGTGGTGGATTTTATTTTTTCCTTTAAATGAGTGGAATTTTCCAGTGGCTGGATAGAATCCCTGGACACTTCACTGGGCCATCTGTCCACCAGGGCCCAGTGGACAGGAAGCAGGAGGAGCCTGCCCACAGGGCAGAGTCATGGGCCAGCAGTTTGTCTCCACTTGTGGCAGGTTCTACAAAGGCAAGGGCTGACTGTAAAAAGGGTGGGTGGACTTGTCCTAATAGCTCATAACTTCTCAGGAAGCAGTCCTTCGTTGTCTTGTCCAGGGAGGAACAGACTCTCCACCAGAATGCAAGAGCAGCATCATGGATCAGGAGCGAGGCTGACCAGGAGGGGAAGCCATCGGCCCTCCTCCTTGCTGGGGCCTGGAGGGGGGGCCCTGGGCCAGCAGGGGCTGGGCTGCTCGTGCACAAATATCTCCTCCATCCTTTAAACACATGGGGCCCAAAGGGAAATTGCACCCTTCCACTTCAAACATGGCACTGGAGCCCAGAGCCCAATGGCTGTCATAGGCAGGGTGCATCAGTCAACTCTCTAACCAAGGTCTATGGGTTTTAACCACTTAGGTTTCCTCCTGATTTTAGCACTTCGTACCTTCTCACATGCCTTCACATACAAGGCGCCATTCAGTAGCTCAAGACGCAAATGCTGCTGAACGTCTTGGAAAATACTGGCTCCAGGAAAAATTCCTTTCCTTCATGTAGTGGCAGTGCCATGAGCAGAGAAAGCCTGGTGACAAAGTTCTATGCACCTGGGGACTCTATCTAGGTCCAGCAGCAGAGGCGAGCCCCAGGAATCTGTCACCAACACATCCTTCCCAGGGGAGAACACTCTACCTAATCCTCGAAACTCCAACTTTGCTGGACATGTCACCAATAGAGTTTACCGTCAACCTGGCTCACTCAACGGGGTTTGGACCAGGACAGCCTAGATTTAGCAGTGACTGCAAAATTCCCTCACAGACCCTGGTAGGTCTAGGGACCCAATGATGGTGGCCCCTTACTGTTTTTCTCAAAAGAAGGGGCACCTGGGTGGCACAGTCAGTTAAGCATCTGACTCTTGGTTTCGGCTCAGGTCATGATCTTAGGGTCATGAGATCAAGCCCCATATCGGGCTCCGGCTCAGCACAGAGTCGGCTTGAGACTCTCTGTCCCTCTGCCCCTCCTCCTGCTCTTTTTCTTTCTGTCTCTCAAATAAATAAATCTTTTAAAAAAAATAAAAAGACGGAAAATCTGTCCAGATGTTTTTAAGGCATTTACAGCTGCCCAAAGAGGCTTGTGACTCTACCTCCTAAGTGCCTGGCAATCGTCAACCTCTCTAACTGCCATGTGGACGAAGAGGTGGAAATTAAAACGAAGCAGATTTCGAAGTGTTAGTGGAAGATGAAAGGTGTTCTAGAAGTGCCCAGGCATGAGAGGCACGTGGAGAGACATGAGCACAGGCTTGTCCGTGGGCGGCATAGTCCCCGAAGCCGACAGAAGCCCACGTGAACATTCCCAGAGATCCTTGACCCTTACACAACAAGGGGACACATCCGCCACCCTGGAAATCAGACATCTCATTCTGTGGTGTCTGCTCAGGCAGAAGAGATTCCTAGGAGGCCCCATGTGGAGACTTCTGAGTGCCCTGTCCCCTAATGCCCCAGACCCTCTCAAAAGGGAAAGGAGGAGCTTCCCTAATCCTGCTGGTGTGGGCGCTCTCGTTGGACGGTCGTTGCCCTCCCCTTTCCAGACGAGGAGGAGACGAAGCCTCAGAGCAGTTAAATGGCTTTCTCCCGAACTCAACAGCCACTGCGTAGTGGGGGCAGGCTGGGGATTTAGGGCCCTTCTGATTCAGTCCAGTGCTCTTGGATCCTCCAGAGAATGAGGCCTGCACACCAAGCTGGTCCGAAGCAGATTTGCAGTGCCCGGTGCAATTTCAGGGGCTAATTCTCAGCCAGCTGCACTCCTGAAGGCTCTGCCCCCCATTCCATTTACGCTGCGAGGGAGGATCAGCCCCGAACAGATGTGCCCCCTTTACCCGCAGCAATGGGGTCTGGGCTGACACCTCTCAGTTCCACACCTAACAGCCTGTGTCTTTTCAGAAAGAAAATCTGAAGATGTGATCGTCCACTTAGATGCATGCCTCGGTTTTTTTTTTTGTTTTTTTTTTGTTTTTTTGGAGGCCTTTCCTGCCCGTGATCTCATTTGCTCACCTGGACAATCTTAGCGATACATTTCATTGGTTCTTTGAAGATTCTTGGGTTTCCAGAGCCAAACTATTCAAACAAAATACCCCCAGGAAGGGACAGGACCTTGAACTTTTATTGGCTCACAGCTTGACAGTAGTTGGCAGCTAGCTGAGAGTCAGGCCCTGAGAAAGAGGGAACAGGACTGGGAGGAGTTAAGGGGGGGTCAGGAGGACAAGCAGGAGAAAGGAGGCGAAGGAGGGGGGGGACAGCTCTATGCCCCAGCCAGTGGCCCACCTCACCGTTTTGCAGAAAGAGGCCATTCCCCGCTTCGCCCACCCACCAGAGAGACCAACTCCACCCCCAAGGCCAAAGGCAGAAAAGTCTAGAAGAAAAAGAGAAACGACAGCAGAGATGGGAAGAAAAAGATGGAAT
This sequence comes from Mirounga leonina, assembly GCF_011800145.1. Classification (NCBI taxonomy): domain Eukaryota; kingdom Metazoa; phylum Chordata; class Mammalia; order Carnivora; family Phocidae; genus Mirounga; species Mirounga leonina. The sequence goes on along the minus strand of NW_023270305.1, from coordinate 15,437,582 downwards.
AAACCAACCATCAGAGCCTCTTCAATCTTAATTCATTTTATTCTACAAAAACTACTCAATTGAAAGTGGAAAAGCTAACCAAAAAAAAAAAAAAAAAGTTTTAATATGTTCTTTCTTCCATAGCAGCAAGCTTTTTCTAACAAGCTTTCTTTAGTGCAAATACTGTAGGCCTATATTACAGTAAAACAACAAAACAACAGAAAACACCACCAGAAATGCTTCAGAGCAGAGCTACTCCTCAATTTTCAAAGCTCTACAAAGATTTTTGAGCTCGTGGTCCTGCCTGGAGAGGCCTATTTAGAAGCCTTTCCAATGGGACCATTTCACCAATACTTAAAAAAAAAAAGAGAGAGAGAGAGAAGAAAAGAAGAAGAAGAAGAAGAAGAAGAAGAAGAAGAAGAAGAAGAAGAAGAA
>NW_023270305.1:14793752-14804277 GCF_011800145.1 Mirounga leonina | reverse complement strand
AGAGGGAACACAAGCAGGGGGAGTGGGAGAGGGAGAAGCAGGCTTCCTGCCGAGCAGCGAGCCCGATGCGGGGCTTGATCCCAGGACCCTGGGATCATGACCTGAGCCGAAGGCAGACACCTAATGACTGAGCCACCCAGGTGCCCCTGGTGTGCTTTTTAAAAGGGATCACATCAGAGATTCTGATTAAACTCATTTAAGGGGGGACCCAAGCATCAAAATGAAAAACTTAACAAATTTCCAGAGGTGATTCTAATATGCAGCCACAGTTGAGAGTCACTGATTTCATCCAGTCTCCTGTCTCACAGATGAGGAGCAGACCCACAGGTCAGGATTTGTCTCCTGTTTGTAATGAGTGACAACTACTAATGCCTACAAAGCCCTATATAGCACATCCCTCTACATTATCTCATTTGATCCTTAGAACAAATCTGAGGTTCAAAGAGCAGGAAGCATTACTGTCCCTGCTTCACACATGACAGAACTGAGCCTCAGGGGATTTAAGTCATGTCCCCAAAGTCTCCTATTTGGTAAAGGGAGCTAAGACTCCTGCGCACATCTTTTCAACCAAGTCCACCGACCACTGATGTTCATTGTACAAGTGACATATTTATGTTTTATTTTGGCATATGGAGTCCTATTTGCTTTCGGGGTCTCCAGAACACTTAGAAATCTGCCTTCCTAAATAGACTCTGCTCTGTGAGCCCCTAGGATTCCTTAGGAACACCATGAGGGAAGATGGAGAGGATGCATGCGGGAATGTATCTATCGATCCCATTTCCGTGCCCACACTTAACCAGAGTAGATATATTTTTACCTGTTCAAACCTAAGGATCCCACATATGATTTTGCCTGAATAAAGAGTTCCACCTTTGAGGACCACTGACATGGCTTGGACCTTTGCTTACTGTTTCAATCCAAGATGGAATGGTCACTCTGCCCCTGAATTCCAGTCACTTCTTACATCAAGTTCTTCCCTGTTGGTCTAAATGAAGTCCTAAATAGTAGTTTCTCATAATACCAATATTGGTATTGTTTTTTGAGAAATGAAAGGCATCACTTTCAGAAGACCAGACTTCCCACATCTGTCAGGGAGTTCTGAAGTTTCTCATTACTACTCCTTGCCTACTTCACGTATACCATATAATGAAGAAAATATATATATACACACAAACCATATAAAAAAAAAAAAAGGAAAACATCACCCTCATCCACTCTCTTGCTGGGCCACAGAGTTTCTCCTGCCTGCTCACTGGGTCTGCCTCCTGCCTAATCCACAAACTCTCCACCTTGCTTCCACTCTTAGGCTTTCATTCCCTGTGGAAGTGGGGCGTTCACTAATGTTGGGGTGGGGAGAGGGTACACTGGGGGAGATAAGACATCTTCTCACATTTCTTTGTGTTTCCAGAGAGAAAGAACTTTTATTCTCCTCTCCACAGAAGTGAGAAGCCCCACAATGGACAGAACACATCCAGCTTTTCATTCTATGACCCTATTTGCACCTTTCCACAGGAAAAGGAGTGACTAATCTGACTGGTCAGAGTCCAGGACATTCAAAGGACTGAGTTTTTATCAGGACTGGTGCCTGAGTGCACGAGGTGTACTATGGTCCTGAACTGTGTCCTGATAAATCAGGGTCTGTTCTCAAACCTGGCAGAAGGATTACAGTGGGAGGGAGGAGGAAGCCCCCACTCTGTATCTACTTTTAGTTCCAGGAATGACAGGGACACCCAGGGTCACACTATGGCATGACCTCATATTTGAACACTTATTTGAGGAGGCCCTATGAGTGAAGCCTAAAGTCTAGCTGCCAGAAGCACCCTATTCCTCAGGAGAAGCATAGTCCCTAAAACTTAATGAAAGACATTGTGGCCTTAAGCAAACATGAGACATCTTCACCTTCTCTTTTAATAGAGTCATATCTCACTTTACCAATTCTCAAAATATATGGTTTCTTTTTACATACATACACAAACACTTTTAAACGAGAATCAGATGAGTAGATAAATTTAGGGAGCCATGAGAATGGAAGAAAAGGCCAGTCACCAGATTTTACAAAAGATCACCTGAACTCCTTCTCTGGACATTCAACTTGATATAGGACCCTACATATCCCATGTCACATGGTCCACAAGGTCTTCCTTTAGGATTCTGAAGCAGTCAATAGCCATACTTGTCATTCAGATGGGTCCTGCCATCTCCACTTTGGCCTAGATCAGAGTATAAAGAAAGAAACACATTCACTTTTCCAAAGTCAGGAGGGAAAAGATACCCAGACATTAGTGGGCTAAAAAGTAAAACAGACAAAAGAGGTTTCTTCTATTCTAGAACTCTGCCTTTTTGCATACAATTTCAAAATTTGGTTCTCTTTCCATTTCTACCTTTATATTTATTAGCCAATAAAAAGCAAACATTTCTAGTAACAAAATTTCTATTAACTACTAGTATACTAGAAACCTGATCCATAGAAAAAGCAATCTGTGATGAGCATATGGGGAACAAGCATCTCATATATTGCCTTAAGAGTGTATGTATGAACATAAGCTGTACCCCCTCTACAGAATGCAATTTATAATGTCTTAAAAATGTTTATAGCCTCTGATCCAGCATGTTAACTTTTATGATTTTTTCTACATATGCACCTCTATACTTGCAAAAGTATTATGTTTGAGGTTACTTATTGCAGTTGTTTTTTTAATTAATTAACATATAATGTATTATTAGTTTCAGAGGCAGAGGTCAGTGATTCATGAGTCTTATGTAACACCCAATGCTCATTACATCACATGCCCTCCTTAATGTCTATCACCCAGTTACCCCAGCCCCCAACCCCTTCCCCTACATGCAGAGTTGTTTGTAATGGCAAAATTGGAAACACAGCATATATTCATTGAGGGAATGGAATAAAAAGTAAAGGTATTATCTATACCATAAAAAAGAACTATGCTACAAAGGAAGGAAGGAGGGAAGGGAGGGAGGGAGGGAAGAAGGAATCTATAGCTATAGAAAGATCTCCATAGTGTTAAGTGCAAAACAGCAAGGTATAGAATATGCTTCTATTTGTGTAAAAACAACAGTGAAATATTATGTATTTAATTGCTCACACAAGCATTTTATGTGACATATATAAGAAGTGACAAGAAAGTGATATTTGGCACCAAGTAGCTGAGGCAGAGCCAGTAGTTGTTGTTTTTATAACTTTTTTTTTAAAGATTTTATTTATTTATCTGTCAGAGAGAGAGAGAGCACAAGCAGAGAGAGAAGCAGGCAGAGAGAGAAGCAGGCTCCCCGCTGAGCAGGGAGCCCGATGCAAGACTCGATCCTAGGACCCGGGGATCATGATCTGAGCTAAAAGCAGACGCTTAACCGACTGAACCACCCAGGCATCCCTGTTTTTATAACTTTAAAGAAAATTTAAAAGACATGCAGAAGTAAAGAAAAAAATATAATAAATCTCCATGTACTCATCACCCAGCTAAAACAACTATCAATATGTGACACGTCCTGCTTTATCTATTACCCCCTCCACGCTCCCTCATCCTCTACTTCTTTTTTTTTTTTCAAAGATTTTATTTATTTATTTGAGAGAGAGAGAATGAGAGACAGAGAGCACGAGAGGGAAGAGGGTCAGAGGGAGAAGCAGACCCCCTGCTGAGCAGGGAGCCTGATGCAGGACTCGATCCCGGGACTCCAGGATCATGACCTGAGCCGAAGGCAGTCGCTTAACCAACTGAGCCACCCAGGCACCCCTCATCCTCTACTTCTATAGGATTATGTTAAGGCATATCCCATATATTCCATCTGTGAACACTTCTGTACACAGTCCTAGAAGATAAGGACTTTTTCTAAAAAACATAACATCATTCCACACTTTAAAATAATTAATAATTTCCTAGTATCATCGCATATCTGGCTAGTGTTCAAAATTATCTGACTGGTATATAATTTTTTTTTTTTTAAGATTTTATTTATTTGCGAGAGAGAGAATGAGAAACAGAGAAAATGAGAGGGAGGAGGGTCAGAGGGAGAAGCAGACTCCCTGCTGAGCAGGGAGCCCGATGTGGGACTCAATCCCGGGACTCCAGGATCATGACCTGAGCCGAAAGCAGTCGCTTAACCAACTGAGCCACCCAGGCGCCCTGGTATATAATTTTTTAATAGTTGTTTGTTCAAATAAGGATTCAAGCAGAATCCACAAATTATATTTGGTCGATATGTCTCTTCAGATCTTTTACTCTACCTGTTCCCCTAGAAGGGAGAACTTTCCCACTACATACTTTTTTTTTTAAGATTAAAAAAAAAAAGACTATTTTTTTAAGATTGAAAAAAAAAAGACTTTTTTTTAAGATTAAAAAAAGACTTTTTTTTTTTAAAGATTATTTATTTGAGAGAGAGAGAGAGAGAAAGAGAGCACAAGCAGGGGAAGTGGTAGAGGGAGAGGGAGAAGCAGACTCCCTGCTGAGCAGGGAGCCAGATGTGGGGCTCGATACCAGGACCCTGAGATCATGACCTGAGCCAAAGTTAGACGCTTAGCCAACTGAGCCACCCAGGCACCCCTATTTATTTTAGAGAGAGAAAGAGAGAGCACGAGTGAATGGGAGGGAAGGGCAGAGGGAGAGAGAATCCCAAACAGACTCTGCACTGAGCGAGGAGCCCAACATGGGACTCAATTTCACAACCCTGAGATCACAACCTGAGCTAAAATCAAGAGTTGGACACTTAACCAACTGCACTACCCAGGTGCCCCATCCCACTATATACTCATAAAAACTTTCTTATTTTGAACCTTAAATATACATTACCTATTCAGAAATATAAATAATTAAGTCTTAGAAGAGAAGAAAAGTAATAAAAACAATCTACCTTCAGGTGGGACCCACACACAGTAGTCTGGGTCATCTTCTGGATATTTGGAGGAAAGTGTTGCTGGAAGCTGCAAAGAAAAGAATTTTACTCTAAAGAATTTTAACCCTAAGAATCATTGTCCCTATGCCTGTCAGCAAATAAAAACTAAGAGAAAAGCTTCCATTAATTACCTTAACATAAGTAACCAAAAAATGGGGGAACACTCTCTTTCTGAACCTTGACTTTTTGCCATAAAGCCACAACAAGCTGATTTTCAGCCAGTGAGAGTGAGGTGATGTTTTCTAAAAGGGGCTGTTAACAGAGGTATGAGTTCTAATGGTATAACCCCCATAGAGGGAAATTTGGAATCTGTCTTTTGATCTAGGTGCAGAAAAGAGTTAACAGGGCAAGTCTGACTGCTATCCTTTGAAAGGCCTGTTGACAAGGTTGGCCCTCGCCTGGTATCTGGGGACTTGGATTTCTGGAGGGTTCCTACTACCCTGATAAAAGTGGCTTACTATGCCTACAATGTCTATAAAAACAATATGGTTCATGCTGAACATCTACTTTCCTTCTGGGAGAATGGAATTTGAGGGCATGCCAGGCAGAAGGTGCCTATGTGATCAGTCCCCAATAAAAATCCTGGGCACTGAGTCTCTAATGAGCCTCCCTGGTTAGTAACATTTCATAAACTGTCACAACTCATTGCTAGGGGAATTAAGCACATCCTGTGTGATTCCAATGAAAAAGGACTCTTGGAAGCTTACGCCTGGTTTCCTCAGACTTTGCTCCACGTGCCTTTTCCCTTTGCTGACTGTACTTGGTATTCTTTTACTCTAGTAAATCATAGCTATGAGTACAACCACAGGCTGAGTCCTGTGAGGCCTCCTGTGAATTACCTAGCCTGAGGGTCTTGGGACCTCCTGACACAATCTAGCAATCCCACTTTTGGGAACTTACTGTATCCACACAAAATTATGTATACACAAGATTATTCATTATAGCACTGTTATAATAAAAGACTAGAAACAACCCAAGTGTCCACCTATAGGGAACTGGTTAAGTGGAGTACATCCGTACAGTAGGAAGCTCTTGGTATACTGATACACAGTGATTTCCACAATCAGTTAAAAAAAATAAATCCTGATGTAGAATACAGCACATTACATTCTATCTTCTGTGTAATAAAAATAGTCAAATAAGAATATATTATTCAGGGGCGCCTGGGTGGCTCAGTCATTAAGCATCTGCCTTCGGCTCAGGTCATGATCCCAGGGTCCTGATCCCAGGGTGCTGGGATCGAGCCCCGCGTCAGGCTCCCTGCTCCGCAGGAAGCCTGCTTCTTCCTCTCCCACTCCCCCTGCTTGTGTTCCCTCTCTCACTGTGTCTCTCTCTGTCAAATAAATAAATAAATAAATCTTTAAAACTTTAAAATGTCTTTGTACGGCATAAAAGGATAGGAACAAAGATTGACAATTAATCAAAGAGGTATATGTGGAGTTATAGGGAACTGTGTGGATGGAGAAAAGAAGAGAGGATTCAAAACATAAAAATTCAAAAATAAAAGAGAGCCCAGACTTCTAGAAAAGGGAGTATTAGGCAGTTGGGAACTCTGCTAAGACAATCCTTAAAAATTCACTCTTCTGAATGTGGTCTATGACAAGGGGATTCACTTTTACTTCTAGAGAGGTGAAGATTATGGCTAAAGTACTTACTTTGCCTGGACCAGGAGCTTTCTTTTTCTTCAATTCATCTCTGTTTTTCTCATATTCATTCTCTGATGCTAATTTGAGAAAAAGAAAAACAAGACGCAATAGCTATTTCAGAATAAGTAAAATAGAAAAAAAGAAATTCCTCCTAAGAGAGCATTATAAAAATTGAAGAAAACATGTAATAATCAAATTCTCAAAAATTCCTTCTACTATAAAGACTATCTTAAGAGAACTTTCTCTCCGCTAATAACCCTAGTTTTCAAATCCTAAGGCTGTTCTACAAGCTTGAATATAATCACACCATTTAAAAAGGGAAAGGAGGGGCACCTGGGTGGCTCAGATGGTTGAGCACCTGCCTTCGGCTCAGGTCATGATCTCAGGGTCCTGGGATCAAGCCCCACACTGGGCTCCCTGCCGAGCAGGGGGCCTGCTTCTCCCTCTCCCTCTGCCTGCTGTTCCCCCTGCTTGTGCTCTCTCTCTGTCAAATAAAAATAAAATCTTTAAAATAAAATAAAATAAAGAAATTAAAAGGGAAAGGAAAATGAGGCTGATTTTACTATTCTACAGTTCAACCATTACAGTTAAAACAGTAGAAAACCAGTCCTTTTTTTTTTTTTTAAGATTGTTTATTTGAGAGAGAGAGAACATGAGTGAGGGGAGGGACAGAGAGAGAGAATCTCCAACAGACTCTGTGCTGAGCACGGAGCCCAATGCAGCGTTCAATCCCACAACCCAGGAGATCATGACCTGAGCTGAAACCAAGAGTCAGACACTCAACCAACTAAGCCACCCAGGTGTCCCAAAACCAGTCCTTTCAATTTATTTTATTTATTTTAATAGTTTTGGAATCACTCCCATGATAGGCAGACTCATCTCTGGGAGATGAAAAGTTGGGGAGGGCTTTGCATGGCCAGGGCTTTGCATGGCCAGGGCTTTCCATGCCAGGGAAGCGCGAAGGCAGTAGGAATTCTGTAGGTCAGGGAGACAGAACCCCAGGAGGTAGGAAAGGAATAAAGAAAGGCAAATGGGATGGCGCCAAACATAACCTCTCATATATTCCAGTTCTGTCCAGGGCCCTGGCAGGAGCGTCTGCCCAGTGTCTGAAAGGCCATTCTCTGTGCTGCTTCAGCTCAGCTCCCAACCCCTCCTGCCTGACACCAGCTGGTTGTTCGTGTGCAGGGCAGCAATGGAGTCGGCTACATTACTTGCCTGAGGGTTCCTCACATGATGCAGCTGTTTCACTGATCTCTTGATAATCTTTATTCTGTTCCACTTGGCTGAGTTGAGACATGTTTTCTATAAAATGCAGAACCAGAGCATATTGTTATTATTTAATTCATGGTGGGGAACGAAGAAAACAAAAACAAAAGCAAGAAAAGCTAAGTAAATACATAATCATCCAGCTTTACTATCATTAGCTTCAATAAACTTAATTAGATTTTCAAAAAAATGTGCCTCCATATGTTTAACAGAGAAATCAATTTTCCACTTTAAAAACTGGCCAACTCTGAAGTAAAACTTTTCAGCACTACTTACCAAAAGCCTTAAAAAATGTACATATTCCTTGGCCTAGAAATTCTATTTCCAGGAACATATTCAAAGAAAATAATCAGATGAGTACCAAGGTTTATTATATATACAATATGTTTAGAATAGCAAAAATTAATAAATTACGTACAGCTCTAACAACAGGGAGGTGATTAAATAAATTATGGCACAAGCATGTGATGGACCACTATGCTCCTTACTGACTCCACATTTTAAAAGAAAATTTCAAGACATAGAAAAAAACAGGTTATAAAATAGCATGTACAATATGATCCTAACATTGAAAAAAAAAAAAAAAGAGGCCTAGAGTCATCCCTAATCAGCTGCAGATTTACTCATTAATGTATCTTTACCAAATTTTAAAATCTGCTATTTTTACACACACATATATTTCCTTTAGTCCCTTAACAAAAAAGTACTTACTGCTCGCCCTCCTACTAACCTGTTTATGCCACCTTCACAATGTATGGATCAAAGATGGGACTCATAAAAAAAGTACGTGTAAGTATCTTGTTGGAAAAGGCTAAGCATTTTGCCAGTAACTAAACAAAGGAAAATGCAAAAACAAAAGATCTCTCACAGATGAAAAAAACAGAAACTTTTCTTTTCTCAAACAACTGAGGATGAATCAAGAGAAGGCCTCCATACCAGGCCTGGCACTTTATGCAGACAAACCGGATTTGTTTTGGAAGTAGACATGCATGCATTCCCATGCATATTTAATGTCAGTTTTTGTTTTGTTTTTCCTCATGCTCCCTATTTTCTGTGAAGTCTTAACACCCTGCAGGAAAATAACTCCTGCAGCTGACAAGGGACAAGAGGATACTGAAAAGATGAACAATGATCTCTGGGGGTGAGATTGCAGGAGATTTCTCTTTTCTTCTTTGGACTTTTACATATGATCCAAAGTTTCTAAAATGAATACACCTTCCTCTTACAATCAGAAGAAAACATATTTAACTTTTTTTTTTAAAGATTTTATTTATTTATTCATGAGAGACAGAGAGAGAGAGAGAGAGAGAGGCCGAGGGAGAAGCAGGCTCCCAAGGAGCAGGGACCCTGATGCGGGACTCGATCCCAGGACCCTGGGATCATGACCGAGCCGAAGGCAGACGCTTAACCATCTGAGCCACCCAGGCGCCCAGAAGAAAACATATTTAAAAACCAATCAATTCCCTCTTTTGTCATTTGTCATCAAACCTTGGCTGAGCTGGGTGAGTACTGTGTGCCAGGTTGTCCACTAGGCACCATGGACAAAAAGATGAATAAGGCACTGTGCTTCCTAAGAAGTGTGTACCGAGGACACAATTATGCTTAGCCTCTGTTTTAGAGATGGGAAAATAATGACTAAGGGGAGGTTTACCTGATCAGGCCCCATCACGCACCCTCTTCTACTGCCCTCCAGTCACACAATGGAGGCAGCTCAGGGCTGTTCCACAGCAGCTGTGGTTTCAGATTCCACAGCTTTCAATGTTCTGTAATTCTAGAATACACTGGAAATGCCTGCTCTGATTTTGCAATGAGGATAAATAATGACTGACGGTCAAAGAAAGACCAAGAAAGTATGTTTCCAGAGTCAGCGGTATCACATATCATAAAGTGCCACAAAGTCAAAATGCACAAGCAAGAACTGGCTTTGCTTTTCAAACCTGTGCACAATCAATGCAAATGCCCCACTGAACAGCACGGGAAGGAGAAGAAAGATATTACCATGGGTTTTTGTCTCTTTAGAACACATGAGGTCAGTGGCAGGCCTCGCTTCCTGCACTGCATCTTCCGGCTCTGTCTCCTGCTGCAGCCTACTGCTTCCAGCCTCCATTTTTCCCCTTTCATCCCCCTCGTTTTCCCTCTCATCTTCCTCTTCCTCTTCCTCCTCCTCCTCTTCTACTTCAGGCTCATCCTTCATTCTCATTAGAGCTGGAGGGAGTTCTGGACGCTTAGGGGGTAACTTCTATGAATGAAACAAAACCATGAACAAATAGTTCCACATAATGATAGGGACAAATCTCTTCAAGGAAATTAAGCTAAATGTGTAAAATGTCTAACCTCTCCAGGCTGATGGACCCTGCAGAAGTCTGCTGGAAGTAGGACTCGCACATGAAATTTTACTCATCTATGGACCTTTAACATGTATCTTTATTAGTTTCTAGGGTCAAAAGAATATTAAGTACGAGTCACTTGAAACAGCTTGTGGGGAACTAAAACATTTATTGCAGGTACCAGCTGCAGGAATTCTGTCCTGTTACCCCTCGTGGTGTTAAAGGGTCTTAATTCATCACAAAATCTTCCAGGGGTAAATCAGACACACATTTCTGAGAAACAGATCATTTGTGCAGCTTTTTCATTTTAGATTTAACACAATTTCAAAGAAAGGAGACATGTAAATCAGTAAAACAGATCCTGAAGACATTTTCTTTTTT
>NW_023270305.1:14724953-14793352 GCF_011800145.1 Mirounga leonina | reverse complement strand
AAATAAATAAATAAATAAATAAATAAATAAATAAATAAATAAATAAAATATAGGATTGAATTCAGTAAACCTCTAAAGAGAGCTTTTTAGTAAAGAGTTTTCCCTCTAACTAAAACACAAGTACCTGCTCTCCCCACCCTCACAGAAAAGCCTGCATCTCAGGTGAACCTGAGTTTGCCCTAATTCAAGGTGCTGGGGGCTGAATTCTGTCCCCACAAAATTCATAGGTTGAAGTCCCAACCCCCAGTACCTCAGAATGTAACCACATTTAGAGGTAAAATTTTTAGAGGTAAGTTAAAAGAAAGCAGTTAGAGTGGGGCCCTAATCCAAGATGACTGATTTTCTTATAAGAGGAGGGGGAGACACCACAGGTGCAAGTGCACAGAGGGATGACCACAGGAAGATGCAGGAAGAGGGGGGCCACCTCCAAGCCAAGGAAAGGGACCTCAGCAGAAACCAACCCTGCTGGCATGCTGATCTTGGACTTCCAGCCTCTGGAATTGTGAGAAAATAAATTTCTGTCATTTAAGCCACCCAGTCTGTGGTGTTTGGTTAGGGCAGCCCTCACACACTACTATACAAGGTTCAGCTCTTTAGGTATGAAGACCTTTTAAAAGCTGAATCTGTGAAGAGGGTTGTACGCAAAGCAAAAACATTCACCAGTGAAGTGTTAGAGGACAGCAGAGAGATCACAAAACTCAAGAAACCGAGGACCTGGATTTGATTGCCAGTCTAGTCACTTATTGATGATGTGATCTCATATTTAACCTCTCTGAACCCGCTTCCTCACCTGTGAGAGGTAATAATTCCCACATGTCATGAAGTGTTGGAGGGAGTAAATGAAGTGTGGAAGGCCGTATGGCAGGGCCAGGTGCAGGGACTATATGACTAGCAAATGTTAGCTGAGTCCAAATGTTACAATATCCACCCACCAGGAAAAGAGACACTTCTTAAATGCGACATTCATCACAAATTAATAAATTGATGTTCAATGTACAAATCAGTTACATGCAAATTGACTCGAGAGCTAAAAGTTTAACACCATGACCCCCAACTTACCCCTACTGTTCCCGTTTTTAATTTGAATTTGCTTCCTCCTTTCATGGCACCAAAGAGAGGCAACGTAAGCTTTTTAGCTTTGTTTTCCACATCTGTAGGCTGACTTTCAGTCCTAAGAAGAAAGAAGAAGAATCACTTGTACATATCTATTCCAGTGAAGCCAAGATTTTTTCTAAAAACACCCTGGACAATGACAAAGAAACTTTTGGCAAAACAAAAATTTTCACAAAATGAGTACCGAAGCATATATTAATAGGGAAGGCCAAGAGAATCTGAATGGACAATGACACTGCTGACTCTGAGAGACACAGGGCTATTAAGGGCAAGATGAGGCTCCAACTTTAGTAAGTTGCAGCATGCTACCTGACTTCACCTTCATAAACTGATACTGATAGTACAAAGATCACTATCTTTGGGGGCAAGACCCCATTCCCACTGAGTGGTAGGAGATAGATCCATGGGGTAAAGCCCTATTTTCCACCAATCTCTCAAGAGGACTCACAGTGTCTTACTTATCTGGAGTCCACACTGACATCATACCACACACAAAGGCTCTGATCACAAAAGTTTAAAAAAAAAAAAAAAAGTGTGTGTGTAGGGGCTATACTGCATGGTGAATAATGACAAAGACATAATGAGAGACCTTACAACTGATGAGCTTGTCACCAATCTCACTGGCTGAACAGAGTTATAACAGCTAAGCCCACTCGGGTAAAGCTGAGGAAGAGCAAAGAGAAGAGATAGTAGAAATTAGGAAAGAGCCAGGTGAAAAAAGAAATGAGCAAAACCAAAAAGGATGGCAGTTGAGTTAACCAGACACTCAGAGAGTAGGCAGCATGAGGAGACAGAGGGAAGGACAGTCCTGCATTCTGGAATACGGGGAGAGCGCTGGCACGCCTGATGCACAGTGACCCAGACAAGAAACTGACCTCGCTGCTCCAGCTAAAGCCCTATTTGCCACTGTGCCTTCTTCTTCTTACCCTCTCAGCAGTGCTCTTGGGCCTAGCCTCACCCCCTTGCTCTCTACCACAGACAGACCCATTGCCTTGCTAAGGCCACCAGCAGAATCCTGCCTGCTTGGCCTTAAATATTATCCTTCACAGCCCCTCCCCAAAGGCCTCAAAGACAAAGTGAAGAGCAACACAGATATTTTTCAGCTCCATTAAATAGCTTGGCTGGTCTGCAGGACAAGCAAAGACACCCCAAGGAGACAAAAAGGCAGAAGATGGATCACAATCAAGAGCTGCTTGGCTTAGTGGGAAAAGATGTTAGGTAGAAAGTTTGAAAGTTCAACCCTCAAGTGAGAAGAGAGGGAGAAGGTACACACATCTAAAGGCCAGGATCTAAAGTAGGAAAGGGAGGTGAAACTAAGCAGACACACAGCAAGAAGGGAGGCTCTGGAGGAAGCTGACATACCCTCTCTTGCAGGGATGACTTATCAAGAGAAAGGATTTTGGAGTTAGAATTAAAACTCACTGTTTGTTTACCCTGAACTATGCCTCAGGAGTTTTTATCCTTTCTCCATAAATATGACATTGCGAATAGCTGCTAGATGTAGCAGAAATAGGACAATGATGACAACAGTAATACATATACGCCAGCACTTTGTCAAGTGCTATTCATGTCATCTTTTCCTTTTTAAAGATTTTATTTTATTTCATTAGAGAGAGAGCACATGAGCAGGGGGAGGGGCAGAGGGAGAGAAAGTGCAGAGCTCAACATGGGGCTTGATCCCACAACCCCAAGATCATGACCCAAGCCAAAACCAAAAGTCGGATGCCCAACTGACTAAGCCACCCAGGCACCCCTATTCATGTCATCTTTCAACATCACCTGTACTTCTAATTTACAGAGGAAAGCAAAGGTCAAAGAAATTACATAACTTGCCTCAAAATGCCCAAAAAGTAATTCATAGAGCTGAGAATGAAAGCCAGGGAGTCTAACTTGAGTGCTAACCCCCCTCCTTACTATCAGTAAATGAAATACCACTTGGGTCATAGCTTTTGTGAACTGACCTATGAATCACTGTATGAAATATCCAAACTACACATAAATCTTTTAACAAACCTGCTAGTAACTTGGGGATTAATTTTCTGTACAGATGATCAAGGGCTCCAGAAACATTTTGTCTTTACATCTCTATTAAAAAAAAAAGATGCCTCCCAATATCTAGATATTCATCTATGCAATGCCCCCAGCATTAAATTACAGGTTTTGTACACAGTGCTAAGTGGCTACATAAATGCTTACTGACAATCTAAAGTAACACTGTCTGATGTTTATAGCAGCAATGTCCACAATAGCCAAACTATGGAAAGAGCCAAGATGTCCATCGACAGATGAATGGATAAAGAAGGTGCGGTATATATATACAATGGAATATTATGCAGCCATCAAAAGGAATGAAATCTTGCCATTGGCAATGACGTGGATGGAATTGGAGGGTATTATGCTGAGCAAAATAAGTCAATCAGAGAAAGACATGTATCATATGATCTCACTGATATCAGAATTCTTAATCTCAGGAAACAAACGGAGGGTTGCTGGAGTGGTGGGTGGTGGGAGGGATAGGGTGGCTGGGTGATAGACATTGGGGAGGGTATGTGCTATGGTGACTGCTGTGAATTGTGTAAGACTGATGAATCACAGACCTGTACCTCTGAAACAAATAATACATTATATGTTAAAAAAAAGAAGATAGTAGGAAGGGAAAAATGAAGGGGGGGAAATTGGAGGGGGAGACAAACCATGAGAGACTATGGACTCTGCGAAACAAACAGGGTTCTAGAGGGGAGGGGGGTAAGGGGATGGGTTAGCCTGGTGATGGGTATTAAAGAGGGCACGTATTGAATGGAGCACTGGGTGTTATACACAAACAATGAATCATGGAACACTAAACTAACACTAAACACTAAACACAAAAACTAATGATGTGATGTATGGTGATTAACATAATAAAATAAAAAAATTAAAAAAATAAAGTAGCACTGTCCATGGGGCACCTGGTGGCTCAGTTGTTTAAGCAGCCAACTCTTGATCTCAGCTCAGGTCTTGATCTCAAGGTGGTGAGTTCAAGCCCCGCATTGGGCTCCAGGCTGAACCTACTTAAAGCAGCACTATCCAAACAGAACTTTCTGCAATAATGGAAATGTTCTACATCTGCGTTGTCCAATATAGTAGCCACTAGCCACATATGGCTATTGAGGACATGAAATGGGACTACTTGACTGAAGAACTGAGTTTTTAATTTCATTTAATTTTAATATCACAGGAGACTACTGGGTGCTGTATAGGCCAGCACAGATCAAAAGAAAATAAGAAACTCTCCAGAGTTAATTACCTTCATAAGTGAGTGATGCCACCTAGGCAATACCACTTTTTGAAATGCCTACCTGAATTGTGCTCACTGGGAGTTGCTCATTTCCACAATAACCTACTCAACATTTTCAAAATTTGTTGAGACCACATAGAACAAAATGTGAAAATAATGTCAAATTGAAAGATTGGATCTTATGCTCTCTCTCTCTCTCTCTCTCTCACACACACACACACACACACACACACACACACCACATACATTCACACACTCACAAATACTAGCCAAATCTGGGAAAAATTAGTCCCAAAATCTTGTTCACAAATTACTAAAAAAAAAAGGATTAGGTTAATTTCTTCCAATAATTTTCACAAAATCAAAGTTAACCAATAAAATCAACTTTAAGGGGTTATGCCTTCCCCCATTTTAAAGGAAGAAATTCCACTTTAAAAGTATTTAAATATAGGGGCGCCTGGGTGGCTCAGTCAGTTGGGCATCCAGTTCTTGATTTCAGCTCAGGTCATGATCTCAGGGTTGTGGGATCGAGCCCTGCATTGATCGGGCTCTGTGCTCAGCTCAGAGTCTGCTTGTCCCTCTCCCTTTGCTCCTTCCCCTGCTGTGTTCTCTCTCTCTCTCTCAAATAAATAAATAAATAAAATCTTTTAAAAAAAGTATTTAAATATATTAAAATTGTCAACTGGTTCTTAGGAATTACAAATCAGGTGCTAAAATAATCTGCACTCACATATTTTCATCTGTGGTTTTAAAATCATAGATTAAAAAATGGTATTACATTATTATATTTGTATTCCTCTTATAAGCAAGATTGAGCATTTTTTTTAAATAGTTAAGAGCCATTTGTATTTCTTTTTCAGTGGCTTGTCAGTTGATATCCTTTTCCCATTTTTTTCTTCGGTAGATGGTTGTCTACTTATTCAAAGGTCTTTATATATTAGGGAAATTAGCCTTTTGGCATGTTTCTCTTTAAAGAAGTTTACTCTGCATTAAAAGATTAAGTAAAAAATTCAATAAATAAAATTTTTTAAAAAGGCGGGGGGGTGGGCACCTGGGTGGCTCAGTCGGTTGAGCGTCTGCCTTTGGCTCAGATCATGATCCGAGAGTCCTGGGATCAAGTCCCACATCGGGCTCCTTGCTCAGCGAGGAGCCTGCTTCTCCCTCTGCCTATGCCTCTCTCTCTCTCTCTGTCTCTCATGAATAAATAAATAAAATCTTAAAAAAAAAAGATTAAGTAAAAAATTCAGAGCCTTGGGGCGCCTGGGTGGCTCAATCTGTTAAGCGTCTGCTTTCAACTCAGGTCATGATCCCAGGGTTCTGGGATCGAGCCCTGCATCAGTCTCCCTGCTCAGCAGAAAGCCTGTTTCTTCCTCTCCCTCTGCTGCTCCCCCTGCTTGTGCTCTCTCATTCTGTCAGATAAATAAATAAAATCTTAAAAAAAAAAAAATTCAGAGCCTTCCAATGAAACAGGAATCAATATAGTTTTCTCTAAAAATCCTACAGCAGTCTATATTTCACAAATGAAATGGTTTTGACTGTATGAAATCACTGCCTCTTACATTCTATTTCTATTCTGTAATGATTATCTAAGAAAACAACTATATAATTAAAAATATTATCTATGCAAACATGTTTATTTAAAATTTCAAGTATAACTAAGACTTACTTTTTCAGCTCTGGAATCTCTGCTGGCTTTACAATTTTTATCAACCCTTTAAGTCTCTGTTGTTCTTTCCTCAGTTCAAAAGTTCTCAGGTGGAGTTTCTTCCGGGACACACCATCCAATGCACTCCCTGATTTCATTTCTGACATAAATGCATCTAAAGAGTCCTGAGATGGTGACTCTGACAGAGCTGTCCAAGAAAGGGATAATATATATTCAGAAAATTGGCCTCAAATATTTTAAAATTCAGCCAAAGTTTCCATAGAAAAGTCACTAACAGGGGCACCTGGGTGGCTCAGTCACTTGAGCATCCAACTCTTGACCTCAGCTCAGGTCATGATCTCAGGGAGTCTGCTTGGGATTCTCTCTCTCTCCCTCTGCCCTCCCCCCACACTGCACACTCTATCCCTCTCAAATAAATAAATAAATCTTTTTTTTTTTTAAGTCACTAACATAAAGCTGGGCAGAGAACATTACTCATATCAGGAATAAGAAAACAGGGGCACCTGGGTGGCTCAGTCGGTTAAGCATCTGCCTTCGGCTCAGGTCCTGATCCCAGAGTCCTGGGATCAAGCCCCGCATCGGGCTCCCTGCTCCACGGGAAGCCTGCTTCTCCCTCTCTCACTCCCCCTGCTTGTGTTCCCTCTCTCACTGTATCTCTCTCTGTCAAATAAATAAAATCTTTAAAAAAAAAAAAAAGGAATAAGAAAACAGGTTATAGCTTAAAGACCTCGGGACATCATTTTGCCTCAATGGGCTTCATTTTCCTCATCTATTATATAAAGAGTTTAAAACAAATAACTTACAATGTTCTTTCTAGTTCCAAGATGCTATGTTGCTCCTTAGAAAGACTCCATGTTCTGTATATCTTATTAACTAGGCTCAGTGCTGGCAGAGAGAACTACATATGGTAGACGCCCAATACATATTTGTTTAATGGGTCATTAACTTACCTTTGCTTGAGGCTTTCAGTTTCTCAGAAATCTCAGAGAGTTCCTTTTCAGCATCATTTAACTTTGCAACCTGTAACACCCAAATTAACAGGGTTAGCAAATGTTTTTCTTCTTTCAAAATATGGTAGCTTTTCTGTCTTCTTCTTATTATTTTCATAATTGTTACAAGGTTTAAGAGGACTCATTCAGAATTCCAGTTAAATCTGCATCTTATGGAGTTAACAGTTTTCATGTGTTTATTTAATTTGAACTAACTTCTGAATTAACTCAAAATTAAACAGAATGAATGTACAGAACACAGACTTGACATTACTCAAAAGAACTCAAGGCATTTGTTTTCATTGATGAATCAAAAAAAGATGTTGGGTAATGTTTTAAAGCTCTGAATACTACTTAATATAGTGAAAACACATGCTATCTTATGATGATTTCATAAAGGATATACAGTTTAAGACTATTACCGAACTATACTCCTCAAAATTCCTTTCACAATTCTTGACTGCCAGAAGTCTAAAGTCAGTTTCACCTCAGAATGGCCAAATTTGAAACTTTTTCCTTTCTTTTTGTAGGATTAACATCATATCCAAAGAATGCTCTTTCATGGATCAATATCCACCTAGAGATAGACAGAGTCTCTAGCAGCAAGCCAAACTTTTTCCAACTTGAGTAAGACTGTTTGTTACTATCAAATTTACAGATCAAGAAAGCTATACTTCAGTGCCAAATTTCAATGCTACTGCTTTAAAAATTATAATTATAAAACAAATTTGAATAATACATTATCTTATTTAAAAATTAAACTACCACAGCTACTTCTATAATTAAAACTTGCCAGTGATTCAAAGGTCTCTGGCTTCTCATCAATCTTCCCAGCTTTCTTCATTCGGTTCAGACGCTTCTTTTCAACCAGGCCGGTCCGATCAAGAAACGTGTCATCATCACTATCATAAAAGTCTTCATCCTCCCAGTTCTTGGCTTTCCTTTTCCGAGATACTAGGAGATAAAATAAATGGTAATTAAATGAGTTTAAAGGAAAAGAAGACAAGTAGGTAAGCAGCTTAAAATATCACCATGAATTATTTCAAGACTCAACAAGCTGTCAAACTACATATAAAAACAAAGAGTTAAACTTGGAAGACATTATGCTAAGTGAAATAACTAGAGTAGCCCAATTCACAGAGACAGAAGGTAGGATGGTAATTACCAGGGGCTGGGGAAAAGGAAGAATGAAAAGTTAGCAACCAGTGGGTACAAAGTTTCAATATGGGAAGATAAGAAACTTCTGAGAGGGATAGTAGTGATGGTTGCACAACAATGTTAATGTATTTAATACACTTAATGCTTACAATGGTAAATTTTGTGTTATGTATATTTTACCACAATAAAAGAATTAAAACAAAGGGCTAATTTATTTAATGAGCAAGAAGTTCTCAAAAATCAATGTGTAAAAAAAAGGAAAAAGATAAACAAGGAAAAGGCCAATAATCCAAAAATTTTTTAAAGGATAATGAAAGCCGTTCACAGAAAAAGAAACATAAATGGCCAAAAAAAAAATTTAAAGATGTTCAACACTTTTTAATAATTAAAAAAATACACATTAAGGGGCGCCTGGGTGGCTCAGTCATCAAGCATCTGCCTTCCGCTCAGGTCATGATCCCAGGGTCCTGGAATCGAGCCCTACATCGGGCTCCCTGCTCCGCGAGAAGCCTGCTTCTCCCTCTCCCACTCCCCCTGCTTGTGTTCCCTCTCTCGCTGTGTCTCTCTCTGTCAAATAAATAACTAAAATCTTTTTTTTTTTTTTTAAGATTTTTTTTTATTTATTTATTTGAGAGAGAGAGAATGAGAGAGAGCACATGAGAGGGGGGAGGGGCAGAGGGAGAAGCAGACCCCCCGCCGAGCAGGGAGCCCGATGCGGGACTCGATCCAGGGACTCCAGGATCATGACCTGAGCCGAAGGCAGTCGCTTAACCAACTGAGCCACCCAGGCGCCCAATAACTAAAATCTTAGCCATAGTATCCTCAACTCTTATAAAAAATAATAAAAAAATAAAAAATACAAATTAAAATAATGAGATACCACTTCTTACCTATAGACTAGAGAAAACATGAGAAGATTAATAATGCCCAATTTGGCAACGGTATGGGGAAATGGACTCTCAAACAGTTGGTGGGAATGTACACTGATAAAATCTTTTTGATGATCAAACTCATAACATCTGTCAATAATAAAAATCCAATTGACCTAGCAATTCCACTTATAGGAATTTATCCTACAGATATCAGTGCAACATTGTTTGTAACAGTGAAAAATCTGGAAAGCTCATCAAGAGGGGACTATGGTAGCTATTACTTTTTTGACCCTGTGCCATCTTACTCCCCTTGTTCTGGTAAAAGTACCCCTTTTCTTCTAGAAAACTCCTCCCCCATTCCATCTGGATTAGGGGTAGTCAAGTGACCAAAGCCAATCAGTAAGAATCCTCATATTTATATTTAGATATAAGGAAAAAAGGGCTCTTTTTCCAATGAAGTTATGAAAGAGGGAAGATATAAATTCTGTAAGCAGCCAGCTTTTCCGCACAGGGTAAGAATCTATCTACAAAATAAAACCATGCGCTCATGAAACAGATCACACAGATACACATATACAGTTTTATAGTGTCCTGGTGATACTGAGAGTTCTGGTTTGATAGGACCAGAACTTAAGGCCCTGGTTCATGCACTTCTTCCTTCAATCCTGTAAACTACTCTTCCCAGGCTCTGGAGCCAATAACTTTTCTCCCTAAGCTAGTTTGAATTGGGTTTCTATTATTTACAACCAAAACAGTCCTTATTAATATAAACTTCATAATTTCCAAGTTAAGATGGTACACTGAACATACATATCTAATTTCATTCTTTCCCCATATCCCACTAAAGCTGAAGTAAAAAGATTTTTTTAAAAAAACATTAATCTAGGGATGCTTGGGTGGCTCAGTCGGTCAAGTGTCTGCCTTCGGCTCAGGTCATGATCCCAGGGTCCTGGGATCAAGTCCCACATCAGGCTGCTTTCTCAGTGAGGAGCCTGCTTCTCCCTCTGCCTGTTGCTCCTTCTGTTTGTTCTCTGTCTCAAATAAAATAAAATCTTAAAAAATAAAAAACATTAATCTAAAAATAAATGAATAAATTAAATAAATAAATAATAAATAGATAGATAGATAGATAGATAGATAGATAGATAGATAGATAGATAAAACACTAATCTACTGGGGCAGCTGGCTGGCTCAGTTGGTAGAGCATGCAACTCCTGATCTCAGGGTTGTGAGTTTGAGTCCCATGTTGGGTAGAGAGCTTACTTAAAAAATAAATAAACAAATAAAAATTCTAAATCTACAAAGACAGGGAGAATGGGAGAAAGGATAGCAACACCAAATTTTTGGAAATTAGAAAATAGACAGACAAGTGGAAACTAAATTAGCAGAACTAAAAAAGATGAATCCTAAACCAACAGTGAGGAAAGCCGAGAATCAGTCTGATGATACTGTAGAATCTACAAAAGGATCTTGAACTGGGGATGGTTAGTAGTGCTAAAATAAGCAGACGAGAGTAAAAGCTGTCGAGAAACAGATCCCCTTCCCTGCCTACTTACCTCCTTCCCATCCCCAGAAAAAATCCAGAAGTTAATCTCTAGAAAGGGTAAGACAGAAAGTCTTTGCATTGTGGACTGACCAGTTGATCTGAGGGCATGGGTACTATATTCTAAAAACAGTACTATCCTAAAAATAGGTGAATATTGAGAATCTGCTCAGCCATCTTCCAGCACTTAGCTCTAGAAATTTCATGCAGGAGACTGGAAGAATATTCTCTGAGGAATCCTGCCTGCAGAAGAGGAAAAACCTAAGGATATTTAAATGAGGAGTTCCCCAACAAAAGGCCCACCAACATCATTCCATATTGTTGCTCAAAGTTAGTAAGTCCCACCTATATAATCCAAGCTGTCAATCACCTTTTTTGTCCCCAAATAAGAATCTACAACCAAGGACTACACCACTGAGAAACACCTCTAACATGCAGACTAGAGACCACACAAAGAAAAAGAAAAGGCAACCTGGAGAGCACAGATTAGCAGTGAGATTAGCTACTTACAATCCATGAAACAACAATAGCATATTATGTTTTAAAAATGAATATTCAGGGGTGCCTGGGGGGTTCAGTTGGTTAAGCATGAGACTCTTGATTTTGACTTAGGTCATGATCTCAGGGTCGTGAGATCAAGTCCTGTGTCAGGCTCTGCTTCCCCATGGAGTCTGCTTCAGATTCTCTCTCTCTCTCTCTCTCTCTCTCTCCCTCTGTTCCTCCCTCGACTTGTGCTCTCATGGGCATACACGCTCTCTCTCTGACAAATAAATTAAATCTTTAAAAAAATGAATATTCGAGGACAAAAATGAGCCTTGGAAATTAAAATCTTGATAGCAAAATAGAGACGGAAAGATAAAGCTACAGAAATCTCCCAGAAAGAACAAAAAGATATAGAGATAAAAAAAGCAAAGAAAAGGGGCACCTGGGTGGCTCAGTCATTAAGCATCTGCCTTCGGCTCAGGTCATGATCCCAGGGTCCTGGGATTGAGCCCCACGTCACGCTCCCTGCTCAGTGGGAAGCCTACTTCTCCCTCTCCCACTCCCCCTGCTTGTGTTCCCTCTCTTGCTGTGTCTCTCTCTGTCAAATAAATAAATAAAATCTTAAAAAAAAAAAAAGACAGAAACTTGAGACGGTCAGTCTAAGATGTTCAATATCTAAGCAAAATTCCAGAGAGAAAGAGAAAACAGAGGGATGAAATGATTAATGGCATAATTCCAGAAATACTCCTGAACTGTCAAAGATTTCCAGATCAGGGGCGCCTGGGTGGCTCAGTCAGTTGAGCCTCCAGCTCTTCACTTTGGCTCTTCACTTCGGCTCAGGTTATGATCTCATGAGTCATGGAATCAAGCCCCAAGTCGGGCTCCAGGCTCAGCACAGAGTCTGCTTAGGATTCTCTCCCTCTGCTCCTCCTCCGCCCTGCTCACTCTCTCTAAAATGGATAAATAAAATCTTAAAAAAAAAAAAAAAAGGCATTTCCAGCACAAAGGACCCAATAAGTACCTAGAAAAATGGATGAAAATAGGCCAACAGAAAGGTACATCACAGTTAAGTTTCAGAACCTTGAGAACAAAGGGAAACTCTAACAAACTTCTAGTGAGAGGGGGGAAAATATAACTTATAATTGATCAGGGTTTGAACAGTTTTGGACTACAAGAGCAACACTGGATATAGGTAGGTGATAAGAGTAATATCTTCAAAGTTGTGAAGGAAATTATTTCCAATTTAGAATTCTACTCCCAGCCAAACTGTTAACTGAGAATAAAGCTAGCATAATTATATTTTCAGAATGGAGAATTTAATAAAGTTTACTTGCTATACATCCTTTCTCAGGAATCCACTAGAGGATGTCCACCAAAACAAGAGAGTAGACCAAGAAAAATGAAAGATGTGAAATCCACTGAAGACTATCATCATCCATGCCCTCTACTATTATATCAGCTTTTTCTTTTTTAAGATTTTATTTATTTATTTTTCAGAGAGAGAGAGAGCACAAGCAGGGAGAGCTGCAAGCAGAGGGAGAAGCAGGCTCCCCACTGAGCAAGGAGCCCGATGCAGGACTCAATCCCAGGACCCCAGGATCATGACCTGAGCCAAAGGCAGATACTTAACTGACTGAGCCACCCAGGCATTAGTCCTGCAGCAAGTCTAGAGAGCAATAAGCCCTAAAAGAATAGTGCTCTTCAGGAGAAATGTTTTCAAAAGAGTTAGAACTGATCAATTACTGAATGTGATTGACCATGTGGAAAAATATACTGAAAGGCTATTAAAAGGTGAGAGAAGAATGACCAAGAGCTATAAAATCCAAACACATGAAAAACAAACACAATTATTCACTTTAGGAAAAACAAAAAGAAAAAATTGCTCAGTTGCGACTAATATTTGCATAAACATAATCATGTAAATACTAATTTAAGTCAGTAGATAATGTTTTAAAATACGTGACTCAAAGTCAATAACACAAGATGGCGTAGGAGTAGGAGACCTTAGTTTCGTCTGGTCCCTGCAATTCAGCTAGACAGCTATCAAATCATTCTGAACACCTGTGAACTCAACCAAAGATCTAAGAAAATAGCGGCAATTCTATAAACAGAAAAGCAACCACTTTCTGCAAGGTAGGAGGTTCAGAGAAGTGAATCTGAGGCAATGTATCGGAAGATAAACCATGGGGGAAGGGAGCCTCCATAAGCCGGAACCAGAAAGTGATATAGCAGCAGAGCACAAAACATTTAGCACATTTAGAAGTCTGCTCTGGTGAGGGACATCACTCAGGTGGCTAAGTGGGGGCAGAACTCTAGCTGGGACACTGTGGTCTCAGGATCCCCAGGGTCACAGGAAGACGATGGGTGCCTGAGTGTGTCAGAGTTCCCAGGCATTGGAGTGGGGAAGCCAGCTGCAATCAGTGTGCACAGGAGTGGGCTCTTAGCTCAGGTTGCCATAAACTGTGAACTGCAGCACAGTCAAGCAACTGAACAGGGGCCCAGCAAGCAGCAGAACTGTGGCGAGACCCGCTCTTCATCCCCCAGGAGGAGCGCCGGGGGCGTGCACTGCAGAAGTCTTCAGGGTTTGGAGACTTGAAACAAGGCCACATGTCTGATAATAGAGACAATCTGTCACCTGCTAGGTGAGCATGGAGTGCAAACAGAGACCAGAGAGACAGGAATGATTGACTACTTTTCCCTGAGGGCCCACTGAGGAGTAGGGCCCCAGCTCTCAGCTCTGGGGCTGGAGATTGGGAGACTGCCATTTTCATTCTCATCCTCTAAAGTGGCATGGAAAGCCTTCAGGGAACAAAAGCCACATAGAGCAATCTGGAGCAGATTACTTAGCCTGGCCCCCTGGCAAGGGCGGTACAGTTCTGCTGGGGCACAGACACTTGAGAATCAACACAACAGGCCCTTCCCCAAGAAGATCAGCAAGAACATTGGCTAAGACCAAGTTTACTGATCATAGGTAACTGCAAAACTCCAGCACTAGGGGAAAGTAGTATATAGAATTCATGGCTTTTTTCCCCCTATGATTCTTTCATCTTTAATTTTTTTTCTCTTTTCTTTTTCAACCAATTTCTGATTTCATCAACTTTTTTTCTTTTTAAATCTTTTTTAATTTTCACTTTTAGTTATATTCTATCCTTTCATTGTATTTAATTTTAATTTTGTACATATATAAGTTTTTCTTTCTTTACAATTTTGGGGTCTAGTTTTCTAACAAACAGACCAAAATACACAGAGGATCCAGTGTATTCTCTATTCTGTTCTGATTATATTCTCTCTCTCTCTCTTTTTTTTTTTTTTCCGGTTTTGGGCCTCTTCTGACTTGTTTAGTGTCTATTTCTCTGGGGTCATTGTTGCCATTTTAGTATTTTGTTCTCTCATTCATCTCTTTTTCTCTGGCTAGAATGACAAGATGGAAAAACTAGCCTCAAAAAAGAGAACAAGAAGCAGTACTGACTGCCAGGGACCTAATCAGTATGGATATAAGGTGTCCGAACTGAGTTCAGAATAACGATTATAAAGATACTTCGCTGGGCTTGAAAAAAGCATAGAAGACACTACAGAATTCCTTTCTGGAGAAATAAAAGAACTAAAATCTAATCAAGTCAAAATAAAAAAGGCTATTAATGAGATACAATTAAAAATGGAGGCTCTGGGGCGCCTGGGTAGCTCAGTTGTGTGGGCATCTGCCTTCAGCTAAGGTCATGATCCCAGGGTCCTGGGATTGAGCCCTGCACTGGGCTCCCTGCTCCACGGGAAGCCTGCTTCTCCCTCTCCCACTCCCTTTGCTTGTGTTCCCTCTTTCGCTGTGTCTCTGTCAAATAAATAAAATCTTAAAAAAAAAAATACTGAGGCTCTAACTGCTAGGATAAATGAAGCAGAGGAGAGAATTAGTGATGTAGAAGACAAAATGATGGAGAATAAAGAAACTAAGAAAAAGAGAGGTAAACAACTACTGGATCACGAAGGGAGAATTCAAGAGATAAGTGATACCATAAAGCGAAACAATATTAGAATAATTGGGATCCCACAAGAAGAGGAAAGAGAAGGTAGATGCAGAAGATATACTGGAGCAAATTATAGCAGAGGACATCCCTAACCTGGGGAAGGAAACAGGCATTCAAGTCCAGCAGGCAAAGAGAACCCCCCCTCAAAATCAATGAAAATAGGCCAACACCCCAACATATAATAGTGAAACTTGCAAATCTCACAGACAAAGAGAAAATCATGAAAGCAGCTCGGGACAAGAGGTCCATAACCTACAAGGGTAGAAACATTAAACTGGCAGCAGACCTATCCACAGAGACCAGGCAGGCCAGAAAGGATTGGCATGATATATTCAGGGTTCTAAATGAGAAAAATAAGCAGCCAAGAGTATTTTATCCAGCTAGGATGTCATTCAAAATAGAAGGAGAGATAAAAAGCTTCCAGGACAAACAAACTAAAAGAATTTGTGATCACTAAACTAGCCCTGCAAAAAGCATTAAAGGGGATCCTTTAAGCAAAGAGAGAGCCCAAAAGTAACACAGATCAGAAAGAACAGAGAAAATATACAGAAACAGTGACTTTACCGGTAATACAATGACACTAAATTCATATCTTTCAACAGTTACTCTGAATGTAAATGTGCTAAATGTCCCAATCAAAAGACACAGGGAACCAGATTGGATAAAAAAGCAAGACCCATCAATATGCTGTCTGCAAGAGCCTCATTTTAGACCCAAAGACACCTCCAGATTTAAAGTGAGGGGGTGGAGGGGCACCTGGGTGGCTCAGCTGGTTAAGTGTCTGCCTTTGGCTCAGGTCATGATCCCAGGGTCCTGGGATCGAGTCCCACACTGGGCTCTTTGCTCAGCGGAGAGCCTACTTCTCCCTCTTCCTCTGCCTGCCACTCCCTCTGCTTCTGCTCTCTTGCTCTATCTGACAAATAAATAAATCTTTAAAATAAATAAATAAAGTGGGGGGGTATAAAACCATTTATCATGCTAATGGACATCAAAAGAAAGCTGGGGTGGCAATCCTTATATCAGACAAATTAGACATTAAACTAAAGACTGTAATTGGAGATGAGGAAGGACACTATATCATAATTAAAGGATCCATTCAACAAAAAGATCTAACTATAAATATTATGCCCCTAACATGGGAGCAGCCAATTATATAAACCAATTAACAAAATTAAAGAAACACATCAATGATGATACAATAAGGGGTGCCTGGGTGGCTGTCGTTAGATGTCTGCCTTTGGCTCAGGTCATGATCCCAGGGTCCTGGGATCGAGCTCCGCACTGGGCTCCCTGCTCCACGGGAAGCCTGCTTCTCCCTCTCCCACTCCCCCTGCTTGTGTTCCCTCTCTTGCTGTCTCTCTATCTCTGTCAAATAAATAAATAAAATCTTTAAAAAATAATAATAATGATATAATAATAGTAGGGGACTTGAACACCCCCCTCAATGCAATGGACAGATCATCTAAGCAGAAGATCAACAAGAAAACAAGTGAATGACACACTGGAACAGATGGACTTTACAGATATATTCAGAACATTCCATCCTAAAGCAACAGAACACACATTCTTCTTGAGTGCACATGGAACTTTCTCCAGAATAGATCCATACTGGGTTACAAATCAGGTCTCAATGATACCAAAAGATTGGGATCATCCCCTGCATATTTTCAGACCACAATGCTTTGAAACTGGAATTCAATCACAAGAGGAAATCTGGAAAGAACTCAAATACATGGAGGCTGAAGAGCATCCTACTAAAGAATTAAAGAAGAATTTTAAAAATTCATGGAAACAAATGAAAATGAAAATACAACTGTTCAAAACCTTTGGGATGCAGCATAGGTGGTCCTGAGAGGGAAGTATATATAGCAACACAAACCTTTCTCAAGAAACAAGAAATACAACCTAACCTTACACCTAAAGGAGCTGGAGAAAGAACAGCAAATAAAGCCTAAATGCAGCAGGAGAAGAGAATTAATAAAGATTAGAGCAGAAATCAATGAAATAGAAACCAAAAGAACAGTAGAACAGATCAACAGATCAACAAAACTAGGAGCTGGTTCTTTGAAAGAATTAATAAAATCAATAAACCCCTGGCCAGACTTGACAAAAAGAAAAGAGAAAGGACCCAAATAAATAAAATCATGAATGAAAGAAGAGAGATCACAACCAACATCAAAGAAATACGAACAATTTTAAGAACATGTTATGAGCAACTATATGCCAACAAACTAGGCAATCTGAAAGAAATGGATGCATTCCTAGAGACGTATAAAATACCAAAACTGAGGGCACCTGAGTGGCTCAGTTGGTTAAGGGTCTGCCTTCAGCTTGGGTCATGATCCCAGGGTCCTGGGATTGAGTCCTACGTCAGGCTCTCTGCTCAGCAGGGAGTCTGCTTCTCCCTCTCACTCTCCCTCTGTGTTCTCCCTCTCTCTCTCAGATAAATAAAATCTATTAATTAATTAATTAATTCTTAAACTACCAAAACTGAAACAGGAAGAAATAAAAAACTGAAAAGACCCATAACCAGCAAGGAAACTGAAGCTGCAATCAAAAATCTAAGAAACAAGAGTCCAGGACCGGATGGCTTCCCAGAGGAATTCTACCAAACATTTAAAGAAGAATTAATACTTACTCTTCTCAAGTGATTTCAAAAAATAGAAATGAAAGGAAAATTTCCAAACTCTGTCTATGAGGCCAGCACTACCTTGATCCCCAAACCAGACAAAGATCCCACCAAAAAAGATAATTACAGACCAATATCCCTGATGAACATGGATGCAAAAATTCTCACCAAGATACTAGCCAATAGCATCCAACAGTACATTAAAAGGATTATTCACCACGACCAAGTGGGATTTATTCCTGGACTGCAAGGGTGGTTCATCATCCACAAATCAATCAATGTGATACACTACATAAATAAAAGGACAAGAACCATATGATCCTCCCAATAGATGCAGAAAAAGCATTTGACAAAGTACAGCATCCTTTCTTGATTAAAATTCTTCACAGTGTAGAGATAGAGGGAACATACCTCAATATCATAAAAGCCATCTACAGAAAAGCCCACAGCGAATATCATTCTCAATGGGGAAAAACTCAGAGTTTTCCCCTAAGGTCAGAAACAAGACAGCGAAGTCCACTATCACCACTGTTGTTCAACATAGTACTAGAAGTCCTAACCTCAGCAATCAGAAAACAGTAAGAATAAAAGGCACCCGAATCATCACCAAAGAACAAGTCAAACTCTCACTCTTCACAGATGACATGATACTCTATGTGGAAAACCCAAAAGACTGCACCCCAAAATTGCTAGAACTCGTACAGGAATTCAGCAATGTCACAGGATATAAAATCAATGCACAGAAATCAGTTGCACTTCTATACACCAACGAGACAGAAGAAAGAGAAATTAAGGAGTTGATCCCATATACAATTGCACCCAAAATCTAAGATACCTAGGAATAAACGTAACCAAAGAGGCAAAGGATCTGTACTCAGAAAACTATAGAACACCCATGAAAGAAATTGAGGAAGACACAAAGAAATGGAAAAACGTTTCATGCTCATGAATTGGAAGAATAAATATTGCTACCTAGAGCAATCTATACATTCAGTACAATCCCTATCAAAATACCATCAACTTTTTTCACAGGGCTGGAACAAATAATCCTAAAATTTGTATGGAACCAGAAAAGACCCTGAATAGCCAGAGGAATGTTGAAAAAGAAAACCAAAGCTGGTGGTATCACAATTCTGGACTTCAAGCTCTATTACAAAGCAGTAGTCATCAAGACAGTACAGTACTGGCACAAAAACAGACATATAGATCAATGGAACGAGCATCTGCCTTCAGCTCAGGTCATGATCCCAGAGTCCTGGGACTGAGCCCTGCGTCAGGCTCCCTGCTCAATGGGCAGCGTGCTTCTCCTTCTGCCTCTGCCCCTCCCCCTGTTTATGTGCATGCTCTCTCTCTCTGTCAAATAAATAAAATCTTAAAAAAAAAAAAAAAAAAGACATACAAATGGTCAACAGACACATGAAAAAATGCTTAACATCACTTAGCATCAGGGAAATACAAATCAAAACCTCAATGAGATACACCAGTCAGACCAGTCAGAATGGCCAAAATTAACAAGTCAGGAAATGCCAGATGTTGGTGAGGATGCAGAGAAAGGGGAACCCTCTTACTCTGTTGGTGGGAATGCAAGCTGGTGCAGCCACCCTGGAAAACAGTGTGGAGGTTCCTCAAAAAGTTGAAAATAGAGCTACCCTATGACCCAGCAATTGCACTACTGGGTATTTACCCCGAAGATACAAATGTAGTGATCCGAAGGGGCACCTGCACCCCAATGTTTATAGCAGCAATGTCTACAATGGCCAAACTATGGAAAGAGC
The DNA here is from genome assembly GCF_011800145.1 of Mirounga leonina. Taxonomy (NCBI): domain Eukaryota; kingdom Metazoa; phylum Chordata; class Mammalia; order Carnivora; family Phocidae; genus Mirounga; species Mirounga leonina. The sequence goes on along the minus strand of NW_023270305.1, from coordinate 14,773,828 downwards.
CCAGATGTACATCAACAGATGAATGGATAAAGAAGATGTGGTATATAGATATATATACAATGAAATATTACTCAGCCATCAAAAATAAAATCTTGCTATTTGCACAACATGGATGGAACTAGAGTACTATGCTAAGCAAAATAAGTCAATCAGAGAAAGACAATTATCATATGATCTCACTCATATGTGGAATTTAAGAAACAAAACAGAGGAGCATAAGGAAAGAGAGGAAAAAATAAAACGACAAAATCAGAGAGGGAGACAAACCGTAAGAGACTCTTAATCATAAGAAACAAAATGACGGTTGCTGGAGGGAGGGGGTTGGGGAGATAGGGTAACTGCGTGGACATTAAGGAGGGTGCGTAATGTAATGAGCACTGGGTATTATATAAGACTGATGGATCACTGACCTCTACCTCTGAAACTAATAATACACTGTATGTTAATTAATTGAATTTAAATAAAAATAAATAAATTAACAAAAATAAAATAAATGACTCAAAATAAAGTAGCATACTCTTCCTTTTTGGAAATATGGATATTTTTAAATGCCAAAAGGAATAACTGAAAGAGTTAAAAAGCCTTCCAAGGTTGAAGACTGAGGAGGGGCAGGGCAATGAATAGGTATATTTTGTTATAAGCCTTTGGTAGTTTTTTTGTTTTGTTTTGTTTTATTTTTAGATTTTATTTATTTATTTGACAGAGAGAGACACAGTGAGAGAGGGAACACAAGCAGGGGGAGTGGGAGAGGGAGAAGCAAACTTCCCGCCAAGCAGGGAACCCGATGCAGGGCTCAATCCCAGGACCCCGGGACCATGACCTGAGCTGAAGGCAGACGCTTAATGACTGAGCCACCCATGTGCCCCAAGCCTTTGGTAGTTTTAAACTATACATAAGTTACTTTGCAATAATAAAAACTAATTTTAGAATAAACAAAAATATAGCATAAGCCTTTATTAATAAATGATGATATAACCAGACAGGTTTTTTAAATGAGATAAATTTAATGCAATCACATAGATAATATCCATTCTTACATTAAAAATGTAAGTACGAAAGAGTATAAGTAATGTAAATGCATTTGTGTATGAGTGTTCGCTTTTTATTAAAGGATCTAGTTCTGAACACACATCTATATTCATAAAAAATGTTTAGGAGAATATAAACAATGGCTTCCTTTGGGTATTGAGATACAGAATCTTTTCTTTTCACTTCACAGAATTCTAGACAATTTACACTTTCCCCCTAAAGAGATATTTTATTGTCTTCTGTGTTAAATTTTCCTTTCTTCTTTCTTTTTCTTTCTGCCTCTGTCCATCTATTTGTATCTCTCTCCCCTCTCTCTCCGTCCCTCTCTTTTCTTTCTTTCTTCCAAGGAAAAGAAGTATTCCCACATACCTGCCTCCTGCCGCAGCAATCCCAAAGTATCAAGGATTCGACAAGCTTCCAGTGAACACTGGATCATTGCTTCTTTTTTCTTTCCTGAATGAATTGCCTCAGCTACCAGTTGTTTTCCGGTTGAATCATCCACAGGTAATCTGTATTGGTTTGGAGGGAATCACAGCACAGTACTAAGCTCCAATTCTCATGAAAAAAACTAATATGCTGTGATAATAGTCATTTTTTGACATGCCTTTTTAATCTCTCCATTCATCTCGTTCTATCTTACCAAAGTCAGACTTCAAATCTTTTCCTTAGACCTCTGACCCATCCCACCCCACATGCCAAATTATCAAGGCCCAAATTCAAGAAAAGCCTAAAAATAAGGCTAAAGTTACTCTTTGGGTTTGTTGTCTATAACCTGAAATTGACCATTTTTCAGAAATGGACATTAGAACATACCTCACCCTACAGAGCCAAGTGCTATGTCCCTGTTCATCAAATTCATATTCTAGTTCTTCTCCTGTGGGAGGAAGAAAGACAAAACAATTTTAATAACATCTGAAAACTACTAGTTGAGACAAAGGGAAAAGAGAGGAAAGGTGAAGTAAGAGTATCAAGTTCCCGTACCACACTGAACACTAAATTTCAAAGCATTCCACTTCTTATTCCTACGGATTATCATCTGATAATAAAATTAGGATGAGCTTGGGGAGCCTGGGTGGCTGGCTTAGTCAATTAAGTGGCCAACTCTTGATTTTGGCTCAGGTCATGATCTCAACGTCCTGGGACAGAGCCCTGTGCTGCGCTCTGCGCTCAGCAGGGAGTATGCTTCAGGAAATCTCTCTCTCCCTCTGACCCTCCTGCTTGCTGTCTCATTTTCTCTCTAAAATAAATAAATAAATCCTTAAAAAAAAATTAGGATGAACTTGAGGCAAAGAAAAGCAAACTCAGATCAAAATAATCAACTCTCTAAAAACAGCTTTGTCCACTACATAGCAGCTTTCACACTTACTTAAGTTGTAGATGTAAGCTGTTAATTTGTCACAATTGCCTGGTTTTTAGAAGCATAAATATTAAGTGCAGAATGTAACCAATTCATATATATATTCATACACACACACAGATATTTTCTCAAAGCACCTCTATTGAAACAATCCTCTGTGGGAACATTCTTTAAATCATATAAAGTGGACATCCATGTTAAGAATTACAAAAGATCAGATGAATTAGAAACAAAAAATTTTAAGAAGTTAGGTCAATCTCCCCACCACCCAAGTTTAGGATCATTTGAGAAAGTCACAAAAAAAAAAAAAAAAAAAAAGGGCAATCCCTTTTTTCCAAGATGGGAAGACTAACAAGACTTTTACTATTTTCCAAATAAACCTGAAGCAATCGACCACAAGAGCAAGAACTGATTAAGGAGAACAGCAGATAAAATACAGCATTTCTAAGTACCCTGAAGATCTACAAAACAACACTGCTATGGATACCTTTTACTAGCAGGGTCAGAATCTGTTTACATACCTTCTCGGTCAAAAAAACCTTGGAGAGCCTTTTTTGGATCCTTTATATAAAAAGCCTCCCTTTCCTGCTGAAACTCTAAGACAATGGGGTTCTCTTCAGCCTCATCTTCTACAGCATCTTCTCCTACAGGAAAGAAAGAAAAGACAGACATAGGAAGAGACTGTCTTAATGATACCCACTTTCCATTCAGCCTGCATAAATATACAGTTATCAATGAAAAGAAAGGTGGGGGTGGGGGAGAAGGGGGCAAAGACAAAAATCACCAGTATAAATATCTTGAGTTTTTCTAAATTGTGTGACAAATTAAAACTTGTTTTCATGGCACCTTGTTTTTGCTTTTTTCCTCCATCATTATATTTTATTTTATTATTTTATTTTTTTAAAGATTTTATTTATTTGACAGAGAGAGACACAGAGAGAGAGGGAACACAAGCAGGGGGAGTGGCAGAGAGAGAAGCAGGCTTCCCGCTGAGCAGGGAGCCCCATGCAGGGCTCGATCCCAGGACCCTGGGATCATGACCTCAGCCAAAAGCAGTTGCTTAACGACTGAGCCACCCAGGCACCCCCATCACTATATTTTAAAAACAAAATTACCTACCTACCACTCTGTCCATGGAAAAAAATCTAAGCTTCTTGGCCTGGCATTCCTACTATCACCTGGGTCTAATACTCTGTCTCCAATATAATTTCTTAATATTTACCATATCTGTCAAATAGACTGGTCTACTCATTACTCCCTTAAAATCATCAATTCTGCCCTGAAAACCATACTCAACACTCAGCTTCCTGGAGGCTAATTTTCCCTTCCTTCAAGTTCCAGCTCAAGACCTGTTTGTAAATTTAAAAACTTTCCCAAATTTTAAGTCAGTGTTGCCCAAAAGAAATATAATGAAAGCCATACATGACATTTTTCATTTTCAGGGTGCCTGGGTAGCCCAGTCTGACTCTTGATTTCGGCTCAGGTCATGATCTCAGGGTTGTGGGATCGAACCCCTCCTCAGACTACACACTCAGTGCAGAGTCTGCTTGAGATTCTGTCTCTCCCTCTCCCTCTGCCCTTCCCCCTGCTCACACCCATTCTCTAAATAAATAAGTAAAATCTTTAAAAAAGAAGTTTTTCATTTTCTCATAGCCACATTAAGAAGGAGAAATGGGTAAAATTATCAGGTAATCAGTAAAAAATATTATGAATATTTTACATTCTTTTTTTACACTAAGTCTTTGAAATCAAGAGTGTATTTTACATTTATAGCACAAGTCAGTTTGGACTAGCCATACCATAAGTGTCCAATAACCACATGTAGGTAATGGATACTATATTGGACAGTGCAGGTGTAAGTCCTCAGTGATTACTCCCTTCTCTGAACCCTTACTCTGGCATACTTACGGTTTCTAGCTTTTGTTTTGCACTTACAAAAGTAATTTCATAATATTTATCCAGTCTTCCCAACAACATATTAAGGCCATCTTCTTTTTATATTCCTAGATCCTGAATACCCATCCTCCAAAATGTCTGGCATTATGGAAAATTCAATTTATTCCTCTGGCTAAGGGACAAGCTTTCTCTGATTAGCTATTTCACATTTCAGGGAATTTACATAAAGTACAAAAAAATTGAGGGACTATCCTATACTGAACATTCCATGTTATTTGACTGAATATAGCTCCATCCCCTCCAGTGATGATAATCAAGGTCAGTACTATATGTATATATTTATATATATTTAAATGGTAAAAATAATAAGTTAGTTGTGTGCTGAGGAAGAGTTTTGAACAAGGAAGTGTGATGTAAAACGCATTAAAAGAAATCCATAGTGCCCATAAGTCAATTGTTTGACATCAGAAAAGTTAACAAATCTCTGTGGGTTTTGGTAATCTCATGTCCAAATTGTATTTGTCTCACCTATCTCAAAAAGTCATGAAAGCTGTATGATAGAAAACAATTAAGGATACCCCTAGTCATGAATTTAAAATATTAATCTCTGGCAGCAATTTTGATTTCTTACCCATTCCCCAGGTGCAGCCCATTTCATCATCTTGATTACTAGTATTTCTCTTCTTTTCAGTGGTATCCACTTCTTCCTCATCGGAGTCTTCCCCTAACATCTTCTTCTCCAACAGCATTTGTTGCTGCTTGCGCAATTCCTTCAGCTGCGTTACCGTCAACTCGGATTCTGCCTCTCGGTCTTCCTCTGGTCCCTGATGAACCAAGCGAAAGAATTCTTTCAGAGTTCGGGGTTGCTGGATTCACTTTCTGAAGTATGGCAATGCGTAGAGCGGTCTGGAGAGGGCCCAGACGCCTCCACTTTTGTCATCGCTGACTGGGAGAATCTCCTTCCTCAGTGAAAGCTTTAAGGAGCTCTGGAACCCAGCCCGGTGCACTCCAGAGGCTGCAATCGTAGGTTTTTCTACTTACCTGAAGAAGAAAGAGCCGGGTGCTGCCTCCAAAGCGAAGAACATGCCCGACGTGGACGCGACAATAGGTGCGGGGTGGGATGCGGGTTTTGTTAAGAAAAGTGCCGTGGGTGCTTCCCAGATCGTAAAGGTAGAAGCCCGGCCCCTGGCCGTCGCATTCTCCTTCGAGGCCGGACGCCCGGTGCTGCAGCACGGCGTGGTACCGGGACACCGAAGGGTGCTCCAGGCACACGTCGCAGCTAGACAGCCTCCCGAAAAGGCAGCAGCTCGTCCCTTTCAAGCTACGGGTGCCAAGGATCGTGCCGCCCTTGAGTGTCTCTAGGCTGTAGGGGGCCGTCGCGGGGCCACCCCACGGCGGCTCTCGGTAAGGGGGAGCCCGGGCCGGGCCTCCAAGGGAAGGAGCCGCTGTAGGGGGCCGCGGCTGCTCCTCCGGTGGACTCCTGGTGCCCCCGCTGTCCGGCCGCGCTGGCGGGACCTCAGGTTCCCCGGAATCGGGCTCCAGCAGAGCCGCGGGCCTTTCCTTCTTCACCTCTTCAGGGTTTGAAGGATTGGTGGTCGGGGCCTTGCTCCGCATAACTGGGGACACCGGCAGGGTTGGCTTCTTGAAGTCATCACTGAGCTCTTGCAAAGCCAGAGGCTCGGACTGAGAGGGACTATCAGCCATCCTCAGTCAGATGCAGTCTCGAAATCTGTTCCTGGGAAACCACCCCCTTCGGTCTCTAAGTTCCCCCCACCCCACCCCCTTCTCTCTTTCCTCGCAGCGGCTTTTCTGGGCAGCGATAGCGGAATTGCTCCTTCACCACCCACAACGTTACGAAGAGGTGAATATCACGGGACGGGAAAACAGAGAAAGGTGCCCAAGGTGCTGTGAGAACGGGGACATCTTTAGAGGTTGCAACCGAATTGTAATAACTTCCTGTGGCATAGCCCGATTGAGAAGAAGCGCTTCCGGCAGCCTAGGACCGCTCATCAACAAGCCAGCCTTCTGGGCCTGGCGCGACCCTCGCCTCAGGCCTTTCGGAGTCACACAGTCGTGCAGCCCAGCTCCTAAGACGGGGCAGTGAACAGTAACGCTTCCTTGCCGCGGTCCAGGCCCAGACCTCCTCGTCTCCCGGCCGCCGCCGGCATCAGGTGACTCCAGGACCCTGCGCCTGCTGACCGTGACCGAGGAGACCCCGCGGTGCCTGGGCATTCTTTGAACTTGCTGCTTATTCTTCTTGCTCTTTTCGGTGAAATTAAGGAATAGGGTGATTTTTTTTTTTTTTTTTTTTGGTCCCTTCGTTGATCCGTTTCTTTGTTCCTTTTGTTTTTTTCCGAAACCGATTATTGAGACTGCATAGTGTAGTGGTTAAGAGTACAGACTCCGGAGCCTGACTGTCTTGATTTTCTCCCTCCCTCATTTGTGACATTGGGCAAGACAGTGGGCCTCAGCTTCCCCATCTAAAAACTGGGGTAGTTGGGGAAATTGAATTAAACAATAAAGGCAAAGCCTGGCACATAGTAAGCACTCAATAAATGCCAGATACACTGTGTGCCAGACACGGTACATAGATCATGGTTGTGGGGGGTTGATTGGGAGAATAAACTCGATTGAGATAAGTCCTAGTTTAAATCCAGGTATAAACGCTGTGGTGGAGACATGAGAAGTGTTATGAGAATATAATGAAGATTTACTGGGGAGGTGATGGAGATTGGTGACTTAACCTATTCTTCAGAGTGAATACAAGTCTACCAGGGATGTGGTGGGCAGCAGGGCATTTCTGGCAGAGATCACAACTTAAAGGATCAAGTGGAAATACATGACATTCTCAAGAAACTGTGTAGTATGATATTGTTAGAACTGGGGTGGTGATTTCCTCCAGGAAGCTCCCTCTTTGTGCTTCCACTGCACCATGTCTGTGTCTCTAGAACAGTCCTTACTGCATGCTTTCATACTGAAATGTGGTTTATATTTCTCTCCCTCACCTCAGGTCAGGGATCTTGCAGTGGTCTTTGTCTCCTTCTGTAATGCCTGGCATTTGAAGAGACATATGGGCAATGAACCTGGAAAGGTGGGTTGAAGCCAGATTGCAGATTTTGATGAATGATAGGCCCAAGAATTCTGGCTGACTTTTTCCAATAGGCAACGAGAAGCCATTAGATCTGAGTTTTTAAAAGATTAAGTCTAACAGCACTGGAGAATAGACTAGATACAAGGAGACACTGGAGGTAAGGGATACAAATTAGGAAGCAGCAGAAATCACTCAGATTCTTCCCTGTATGTGTCAGAAATTGAATGCATAAGACCAGTTAGATTACTGGTCAATAAATTTTTCCATCATGGGTGCCTGGGCGGCTTAGTCATTAAGCATCTGCCTTATTATAACCGATTAGTCGGCTCAGGTCATGATCCCAGCATCCTGGGATCGAGCCCCACATCAGGCTCCCTGCTCAGCAGGAAGCCTACTTCTGCCTCTCCCACTCCCCCTGCTTGTGTTCCCTCTCTCGCTGTGTCTCTCTCTGTCAAATAAATATAAAGAAAGAAAGAAAGAAATTTTTCCATCAGGACCAGGGAAAAGGTTGCCTGTGTTTGACACACACACACAATAAGAACCACCTCTTCCTATCTTTAACTCTATTCCCCTTTCTCCTACTGATTCAGGACAGATGTGTCAAGATACTCTGAGAAATATTCCAGGTCTCATTTAAGTATCTTGCCTTGCAAATTGTTCAGGATTGAGCATGATGATAGTTCTAGTAATGAGTTAGTGGGGTGAGATGGAAAACATGGACACTAATGCTCCCGATACTATTGCAGCTATTAGTCTACTAATGATCCAAATTCCACCTGTGGTTCAGTCCAGTAGGAACTGTCACTGTATGTGACTGGGGATGACTGGCATCTAACAGTTGTATTTCTCTTAATTTCTTCAGGGAGAACGTCTTCGGTCCTACAGTGTTGATGACACTGACGTTTTCTGAGTGGTCTTGAACAGCCTACTTTTTATGTAAATAACTGGCTAGACTTCATATTTTTCACTAGAGAAGCCTTTAACCTAGAGATTTAAAAACACTGCTTTTAGCTTACTACTATTTTTAACTTGAAAGTTCTTCCTTTCTTATTCCAAAATGTTGAGATACTGGGGAGAGATACCAATCTCATCAAGCCAGACCAACAGAAGTTCCTTTGATTTGCTCCCACGGGAGTTCCGTCTCGTAGAAGTCCATGACCCACCCCTGCACCAACCCTCAGCCAACAAGCCCAAGCCCCCCACAATGTTGGACATCCCCTCAGAGCCATGCAGCCTCACCATCCATACTATCCAGCTGATCCAGCACAACCGACGTCTGCGCAATCTCATTGCCACCGCTCAGGCCCAGAGTCAGCAACAGACAGAAGGTGTAAAGACTGAAGACAGTGAACCTCTTCCCTCTTGCCCGGGGTCACCTCCTCTTCCTGATGACCTCCTGCCTTTAGATTGTAAGAATCCCAATGCACCATTCCAGATCCGGCACAGTGACCCAGAGAGTGACTTTTATCGGTAAGACAAGGCTTTGCTATATCTTACTTTTCTCAAAAAACCTTCACAACAGCACTGTTAAGAATGTAATAATATTTCCATAAGGAAACTGAGGATAAGGGTAATTGACATGGCCAGAGTTGCTCAGGTAATTAGTAGGAAGTCTAAGACTTGAATTCTGATCTTCCAAATCCAGAGTGTGTATCTTTTATTTTTGATGTAGCAAATATTTACTGAGTGCCTATTACGTGCCAAACACTTTCCTAGGAGCAAGGTACTACACCAGTATGTAAAATAAGCCATGGCCTCAGTCCTCAGAGCGTAGTCTTTCTGTTTAATTTGAAATGTATTTTATGGCTTTAGCTTAGTGTCCTCAAATTGAGATTCATGGACTTATTCTCATATTATTAGGAATCCATAAGTTCTATATAAGAATTTTTTAATTGTGAACAGTTGACCCTTGAACAACATAAGTTTAAACTGTGTGGGTCCACTTACATGTTGATGTTTTTGTTTTTTGGTTTTTGGTTTTTTTTTTTTTTTTTTAAGATTTTATTTATTTATTTGAGACAGAATGAGAGAGAGAGAGAGCACACGAGAGGGGGGAGGGTCAGAGGGAGAAGCAGGCTCCCCGCCGAGCAGGGAGCCCGATGCAGGACTCGATCCAGGGACTCCAGGATCATGACCTGAGCTGAAGGCAGTCGCTTAACCAACTGAGCCACCCAGGCGCCCCGGTTTTTGGGTTTTTTTTTAAGATTTCATTTATTTATTTGACGGAGAGAGACAGCAAGAGAAGGAACACAAGCAGGGGGAGTGGGAGAGGGAGAAGCAGGCTCCGGGCTGAGCAGGAAGCCCGATGCGGGGCTGGATCCCAGGACCCTGGGATCATGACCTGAGCTGAAGGCAGACGCCTAACGACTGAGCCACACAGGCGCCCCCATGTTGATGTTTTTACAGTACAGTACTGTAAATGTATTTTCCTTATGATTTTAACATCTTTCCTCTAGCTTACTTTATAAGAATATAGTATATAATACATATAACATACAAAATAAGTGTTAATTGACTGTGTATGTTATCACTAAGGCTTCCAGTCAATAGTAGGCTATTAGTCATTGGGGTACCTGGCTGGCTCAGTCAGAAGAGCATGTGACTCTTGATCTCGGGGTCCTGAGTTCAAGCTCCATTTTGGGTATAGAGATTACTAAAAAAATAAACTTTTTTTTAAAAAGATTTTATTTGAGAGAGAGTGAAAGAGAGAGAGCATGAGAGGGAGGACGGTCAGAGGGAGAAGCAGACTCCCCACTGAGCAGGGAGCCTGACAAGGGGCTTGATCCCGGGACTCTGGGATCATGACCTGAACCAAAGGCAGACGCTCAACCTACTGAGCCACCCAGGCACCCCTAAAATAAAATAAAATTTTTTTTAAAAGTAGACTATTAGTCATTAAGTTTGGGGAAGTCAAAGCTGTTTGTGGATTTTCAACTGCACAGGGGGTCAGTACCCCTAACCCCACATAGTTCAAGGGTTCAACTATATTTTCATTTTGTTAACATCACTTAAGAAATAATATAAAAATGTTCTTGATCCTTGCTACTCAAAATCTGATCTGAGACTAGCAGCATCAACATCACCCGGGAACTTATTAGGAATTCAGAGTTGCAGGCTCTACGCAGCCTGCTGAATCAGAATCTTTATTTTAACAAGATCTCCAGAAGATTCATATGTCTATTTAAGTTTGAGAAGCCCTGCTCCATATCTTCTGAATGACTGCCTTATAACCTAATGCCTCAATTGGGCTTCAGTATGTAAGTTTGCATTTGGTGCCAAATAATTACTTTTTCTTTTCATTTTGCAATTTGTCAGACCAAAGAAAAATTTAAATAACAGTACAAGAAATGCCCAAATACTCTTTACCAGGATTCACCAATTGTTAACAGTTTGCCACATTTATTTTCTCTTACATATGTATAAGCATGTATACACACATATACACACATAAATATATGCATAACAAACATAAACAGATACACGTACACTTTTTTTGCCAAATATTTTAAAGTTGCACATATCCCAGTATTTCACCCCTTAATTCTTAAACATTCCCTACATAATCCCAATACCATTATCACACCAAAGACAATGAACACTAATTAAATAATATCACTTAATAAGTCCCCATATTCGGATTTCTCCAGTTGTCTGCAAAATATCTTTTGTAGATATATTTTTCCCTAATGCAGAATCTAACAAAGATTCATGAATTGCATTTGGTTGTTTAGTGTCTTTTTTTTTTTTAATTAATTAATTTATTTGAGAGAGCGAGAAAGAGTGTGTGCAAGCAGGGGGAAGGGCAGAGGGGAGTGAGAGAGAGAGAATCCCAGAGCAGACTCCCCTCTGAGCGAGGAGCCTGACTTGGGTCAGTCCAACAATCCTGAGATCATGACCTGAGCTGAAACCAAGAGTCGGAAGCTCAACCAACTGAGCCACGCAGGTGCCTCTGTTTAGTGTATTTTAAACCAAAACTCTCCTTCCTCCTTCCTCCTTTTTTAAAAAACATGATAATTAATCTTTTTTAAGAGTTCAGGTCATTTGGAATGTAGAATGTCCCACTCACTGGATTTGCTGATTATTTCCTCAAGTTTAGATTCAGGTTAAATATGTTTGGCAAAAAAAAAAAAAAAAATTCATAAGTAATATTGTATAACACTTACTGCATCTGCTATTGATGATAATAGTTACTACTATTTGAACTGTCCCAAATTAATGAGAAAAGAACAGAAATGGACTTAATATGTAAGGGTTGCAGTTGGGCCAAATGAAGGCCAGATGATGTCCTGGTGCACTATATAATTGAAGGTTCTGAAGTCCTTGGAATAGTGAAAAAGGCAGGGATAACTGTATCATTGCATGCTTGGCACATGTTCGTACAGATAGGGCCAACTTCAAAAAACTTGTTCCATACTGATAGTACCATATTTACATTTTTTTATTCTTATGTTAATCCCCATACATTACATCATTAGTTCTAGATGTAGTGTTCCATGATTCATTGTTTGTGCATAACACCCAGTGCTCCATGCAGAATGTGCCCTCCTCAATACCCACCACCAGGCTAACCCATCCTCCCACCCCCCTCCCCTCTAGAACCCTCAGTTTGTTTTTCAGAGTTCATCGCCTCTCATGGTTCGTCTACCCCTCCGATCATATTTACATTTTGAAGGCAATTTAGTTTTAACAAAATAATATTGTCCATCATGTTAAATTGATGCTGTTATTTAGCATTTTATAGTTTTGCATCAACTTCTAATTTAATCCATTTACGTCCTCATCAGAGGGAGGCAGAAAATAGGAATTTTCATAATTAGAAGTTTGTTAAAAGTTATTTTTAGGAGATCAGACAGCTTTTTGAAATTTTTTCTTAGATTAAGATTTCTACAGCAGTGATTAGGGGCAAAATGGTATATTATGAAGAACATGCGATCTGAAGTCAGAAGCTCCACCTTCTGATAATACCGAAACAGCTTCTGGCAGGTCAGTGCCTCTAAACCTCAGTTTCTCAAACCTGCCAAATGGGAATCATAGTATGGACCTACTACCCATTTCTTTGCATAGGATAGGATAAAAATGATTTGTAAACTGTATATATTTTGGGGCGCCTGGGTGGCTCGGGTGGCTCAGTCAGTTAAGCGTCTGCCTTCGGCTCAGGTCATGATCCCAGGTTCTGGGATCAAGCCCTGTATCGGGCTCTCTGCTCAGCAGGGAGCCTGCTTCTCCCTCTCCCTCTGCCTGCCGCTCTGCCTCCTTGTGCTCTGTCAAATAAATAAATAAAATCTTAAAAAATAAATATTTTAAATTGCTTTCTTAAAATCAAGTTGCTTTCCCAGTTTTACAAATGGTCTGTTGTAGTTGTATAAGAATCTCCTAATTGGGACTTCGAATTTCTAAACTCCAAATATCATCCAGCATATGAGGAAACTATGTTGTGGTGAAATAATTAGAGCACTCTTGAGCTGTACCTGAGCTATCCTGTTACATTTTATTGTATCCTAAAAGTGATCAAAATTGAGCAGTTGGTAAAAGAAAACTTCCTATTCACCTGATACTTTTATATTGTTTATTGTAGATATGTATTGCCTATGAAGTCTTCATGTAATTGGAGGAGCTCAGAGGTGACTGTGGGTTGTTGAGACATGCCCTGGCAGCAGCAAGATGAAACAGGGCTCTGTAACTGCAGAGAATTCCCCTAGAAAGCTGAGCCAGTGGTTTGACTGAAATTGTAAAACTCCTAGGGAGACAGGACGGGTCACCCCTTCACAAGAGCACTAATAACCCTGCCATGTCTCCCCTTTCAGCGGGAGGGGGGAACCTGTGACTGAACTCAGCTGGCACTCCTGCCGGCAGCTCCTCTACCAGGCAGTGGCCACAATCCTGGCCCACGCGGGCTTTGAGTGTGCTAACGAAAGTGTCCTGGAGACCCTCACTGATGTCGCACATGAGTATTGCCTTAAATTCACCAAGTTGCTGCGCTTCACTGTGGATCGAGAAGCCCGGCTCGGGCAGACTCCTTTCCCTGACGTTATGGAGCAAGTATTCCACGAGGTGGGCATTGGCAGCGTGCTCTCCCTCCAGAAGTTCTGGCAGCACCGCATCAAGGACTATCACAGTTACATGCTACAGGTGAGGTCACCCTGGGAGAATCGGGTAAAGATGTGTAATCCAGGGGTGTTCAGCTGGATCCCACACTTGCCCTAGAGAACAGAGCATGGGGTCTTGGAAGAGAGTGGACTTGATCTGCTCTCCTCATGGCCCTGGCTGAGTTCCACTGGCTTCATCACTGACCTGGCCAGACCCTAGGGCCTCCTTTAGTCAATGAGTGGCTGCATTTATTGATAACACTTCTGCTGGAAGAAATTATAGATAGGAATATGGAGTCAGAGAGAATGTGGTTAGCATGCTTTTTTCAACAAATACTTATTGAGTGCCTACTGTGAGTCAGGCACTGTGGGAGACAGCGGTTAATAAGACAAGATCCTGGGGCTTGCATTCTTGCGAGGGAAACAAAACAAATAATGATCAAAACAATTCTGGATGGCGTCAAGTGCCATGAAAAGCAAAACCAAACAGAATGAGGTGATACTGCCCAGGGGTGGAGTAAGGGGTAGAGATACCATTTTTGGTTACAGCCAGAAATATCTAATCTCTTCAACCCTTGTGACCTTAAGTAAGTCATTTGTTCATTGTTTTGGTTTCCCCAAATCTAAATATGATAAGGAATTTTTAACACCCCACAAAAAAGTCTTTGCTAAGTGATCTGGATTTCCTACACCCTTCATTATCCATGTAAGGTACCTATGTCAACTGTTAGTCTTTACAGCCAAAAAATGTAATCTTTTTTTTTTTTAAGCAAGTTTTGACTGCTTTTTTTTTTTTTAAGATTTTATTTATTTATTTGACAGAGAGAGACACAGCATGAGAGGGAACACAAGCAGGGGGAGCAGGAGAGGGAAAGCAGGCTTCCCGCAGAGCAGGGAGCCCGATGCGGGGCTCGATCCCAGAACCCTGGGATCATGACCTGAGCTGAAGGCAGACACTTAACGACTGAGCCACCCAGGCGCCCCAAAAAATGTAATCTTTTGTCCCTATTCTGATTTATCTTTAACAAAGTCTCTTTTACCTTTATGTAACTTTTAATTAATGATACACAGACACTTTTATACAAGATGACTTTTCTTTACGTGTTTCTGTCATTGACAAATGCAAACTCAACACCTTAAACGAATCCTTCCATGTGTCTACGATGCTTAAAAAAAAGTAAAAAAAAAAAAATTCTTTCCATTGGCAGTGGTTGCTTTATGCATATTCATATTATGTTGGCTTTTCCGTGGGATACCACAAGCTGACCATCCACCTTGCTTTTAACATTCCTTTGAAAAACTGACTCTTGCTTGCCAACAGATTAGTAAGCAACTCTCTGAGGAGTATGAAAGGATTGTCAATCCTGAGAAGGCCACAGAGGACACTAAACCCGTAAAGATCAAGGAAGAACCTGTGAGCGACATCACCTTCCCTGTCAGTGAGGAACTGGAGGCTGACCTTGCTTCTGGAGACCAGTCACTACCCATGGGGGTCCTCGGGGCTCAGAGCGAGCGCTTCCCATCTAACCTGGAGGTTGAGGCTTCGCCACAGGCTTCAAGTAAGAGAAATCAACTGACTCTGATTCTGGGCGATCTGCCAATCTGATTCAGCACTTTTTGCATTTTGGAATCAAACTCTGGAGATGAGAGAAAAAAGTGGGGGTGGGCAAGAGAATGGAAAGTCTAAAAACATATAGCCTCACTGATCTAGATCTATCAACATTCTTCTCTTTGAAATTAGTGAAGGGAGGACTAGCACAACTTTACAGACATTCTTTTAAAATAATTCCTAGTTAGGATGTAGGTGCACTCAACTCTGCTGTTGAGTACTGGAGCCAATGTAGCTGACCGAGCTGGATGGGCCGATGTCCCCCTCGTCCCTTAGTATGCTGTATTTGTCTTTCTTTCCTGATGCTTGTAAGACAACTTCCAGATAGATGGAGGAAGGCCAATTGCTCAAGGCTGTTTGAATAGTTGGGCTTCCTTGCTAGAGTGCCCCCAACAGATTGGAGCTGAAAGGGACTGAAAAAGGGCTATCTAGGGGCGCCTGCGTGGCTCAGTCGTTAAGCGTCTGCCTTCGGCTCAGGTCATGATCCCAGGGTCCTGGGATCGAGCCCCGCATCGGGCTCCCTGCTCAGTGGGAAGCCTGCTTCTCCCTCTCCCACTCCCCCTGCTTGTGTTCCTGCTCTCGCTCTCTCTCTCTCTGTCAAATAAATAAAAATCTTTAAAAAAATAAAGGGGGGGGGGCTATCTAGTCAGAGGCAGCTGGCCTCTTCTTCCAGACTCTGTGATCACCTTAGGAACCAGGCTGACTCGATCCTTAAGTCAGTTAGACTGCAAATTAGTCTAGATACTCAGTTCTACTCCAATATAAATTGTCATTTCATCAATGCACAAATGATACAAGTAACAAATCCTAAACAGAATTAGGCCACATTTTTTAAAGTGTTGAGCAGAGAGCCTTTCACCATGGAAGAAGTAATAACCACAGAATAGCACTGCCAGAACAGAGACAGGAGGGCCAAAGAGAAATTGTTGCAGATTTAGGAGCCAGGTCTGTTTTCAGCAGTCTGGGAACTGCTGCCAGTGTTTTGTAGTGATCATGAACTTCATTAACGTGAGAGAGGACCATGGACCCAAACAAAAGGCAAGAAAACAGGACAGCCTTATAGAAGGAAGGAAGGAAAGAAACTTAACCCCTGAACAAGAGCCTGTGGTTATGCCTGCCTTTGGGCCATGAGACAGCTCCCACCTACGTAGTTCTACTTCCCTGGTTTAAGAGAAATGGCAGGTGGGTGAGGTGGGGTAAAGGAGGGGGGAGGAAGTGGAATGGAAACTATTCAGAGTTGGTAGTTTTTGGAACAGAGAATAACCACCATATTCTCCAGCCAAGTAGAGTCAAAGTGTAAGTCTGAGCTCAAAGGCTAGGAATCTGCCCCGGGTAAAATATTTGTTCTGCTGTGTTCCAGCCTTAGCTTACCACTGATTGTATTCTCTTCCATTGCTAGGCACGGAGGTAAATGCTTCCCCTCTTTGGAATCTGGCCCATGTGAAAATGGAGCCTCAGGAGAGCGAAGAAGGCAACGTCTCTGGGCATGGCGTGCTGGGCAGCGATGTCTTCGAGGAGCCCATGTCCGGGATGAGTGAAGCTGGGATCCCCCAGAGCCCTGATGACTCAGATAGCAGCTATGGTTCCCACTCCACGGATAGCCTCATGGGATCCTCCCCTGTTTTCAACCAGCGCTGCAAGAAGAGGATGAGGAAAATATAAAAGGAAAAGGGGAGACTTTCTCTCCAGACCTACAAAACCCACCATAAAACCTTGGTGTATTCAAATTTGTTTCCATAAAAGGTGATTTGACTCAGTAAACAAGTGGATTTTCCTGATTTCATTGGAGCTGGATTTAACCCAACAAGTTTGCATTTTACTTTTACAGCTAGTTTTTGTACTTTTCCACAACCAAGCCACCTTTCACAGACAGTTCATGATACTGGGATGGTAATCGGGAGACCAAAGCACTGTCCCTGACTGATGTTTTTACCTTTGCACAACTGAGAAGAATCATACGGCTTGGCTCATTTCGCAGGGATGTTATACAGATTGAGATTCTTATCAAACCTCAAAGCTGTGCTTGAAAAGACTCACAAGTAAATATATGCTGATATTACATGCCAGTTTTTTCATTGAACTTGCTTCACTTTGGGGTCAAATCTTTGGGAACCTGGTACTAAAACCTAACAGGAAATAGTGAATCCCCTTATCCATCAGTAGTCTTTTTTAAATTTTTTGCTGCTCATGATGTCTCACAAAACCAGGGGTCTGTGGTGCTCCTTCAGACAGCCCTCCTAATCTTGTCCACATCGTTTCTTCTTCCTTCTTTTTTATTAAGTAAACTCTGCCCCTCAAACTCACGACCCCAAGAGTCACGTACTCTACCAACTGAGCAGGCAGGCACGCCCCTCTTCTTTGTTAGACTTACTCCATCTACCCTCATCCTTTTTGTCATTTTCTTATTTCCATTCAGATTTTTTTAAGATTTTGTCAGAAAGAGGGCGCCTGGGTGGCTGTCGGTTAAGCGACTGCCTTCAGCTCAGGTCATGATCCCAGGGTCCTGGGATCAAGTCCCACATCGGGCTCCCTGCTCTGCGGGAAGCCTGCTTCTCCCTCTCCCCCTCCCCCTGCTTGTGTTCTCTCTCTCGCTGTGTCTCTGTCAAATAAATAAATTAAAAAAAAAAAAAAAGATTTTGTCAGAGAGAGAAAGAGAGGGAGAGAGCACAAGCAGGAATGGCAGGCAGAGGGAGAAGCAGGCTCCCCACTGAGCAAGGAGCCCAACGTGGGGCTCAATCCCAGGACCCTGGGATCATGACCTGAGCAGAAGGCAGATGCCCAACCAACTGGGCCACCCAGGTGCCCCTCCTTCAGATTTTTAAAGATATTTCACCCGCACCTGTTTTCAGTTGTTTCCCTCATTTTCTCCATTGGAAATGAGCAAAGAGGACCTGCCTAAGGACAGACTTGTGCTGATTGTATTCGTTGCATCTACTTGGCCATCAGAGGACAGCAGTCCATTCCTGTACCAGAATTCAGCATCTGCACTGTGCTCATGCTGGCTGGGCAGCCTCTAAAAGGCTAACAGTACACCTCTTTCTCCTTCACATCATGTCCTCAACTTTACATCATTACCCATCACAGTATCTGCCCTGCTTGGCATCTGATAGTTGCAGTCAGTATTTATCAAGTGAATGATTAGCACTGGAATTATAGGAGTAATTAGCAAATGTGTGTTTTATGCCTTGGTAGTGGATGCCAGCATGTTAAATACTGAAGTTTGGTTTTGGGGTGCAGAATACAGTCTTTTGAAATTTACAGTATTCTTTTAAGAGACCAAAATCAAGGCACAACTTTAATTAATACATTATTGAATGACTTAAATGTCCCAGGCACTGAGAATAAAGGTGAAAGCAGGGGTGCCTGGGTGGCTTAGGTGGTTAAGCGTCTCACTTCACCTCAGGTCATTATCTCAAGGTCGTGAGATCAAGCCCGGCGTCTGGTTCTCCCTCTGCCCCAACCCCCTCTCAAGCATGCACACTCTCTAATAATAAATAAAATCTTTTTTAAAAAATGCAATAGCAGTAAAATGAGATTACAACGTAAACTCTGATAACTTATAAATTTGTTAATTGCACAATCCTTAGTACACTTCTCTGAACTCCCATTCCACGCTTAGCTTCATTTTCCCGTTTATTTATGAAAGCAGACATCAGGCAGTTTCCATAAAGTAGTCATCTAGTATTTAATTCATTCAGTTAGCAAACATTTATTGAGCTACTATGTACTGGTTCTTGTGCAAGGGATACAAAGATGAGGAAGACTTTGTCCCTGTCCTTATGGAGTGGAGCTTAAGGCATACGCCAGGCAAGGGTTTTTTTGTTTTGTTTTTTAAGTAGGCGCCATGCCCAGCATGGAGCCCAGTGTGGGGCTTGAACTCATGACCCTGAGACCAAGGCCTGAGCTGAAATCAAGAGTCAGACACTTAACTGACTGAGCCACCCAGAAGCCCCCAGACAAGTTTTTTTTAAGGAAGTATTCAAAGCACTAAGGGGAAAAACCAAGTATGTTCAGAGTCTTGCTTTGCAAGATGGTTTCCTCTTGAACAGGTTCAAATTTTTAAGACTAGTGGCTTCTAGGTATAGAATATTGAAATTAATATCTGTAAGTATATAATCTATAGGTGCAGAACACTGAAATTAATACTTAATGGTAAAATAAAATACTTTTTAGAATATTTACATTGGAGAATAGGCACCAGATGGTCAAGGTTAGGTACTCTGATAAAGCAGGTCATTTTAAGATACCTGAGATTCTCCTGGCCTGGAACTATCACAGGCTATTTTAGCTAGAACAGTTCTCAAACTTAACATCATGGGAATTCCCTGATGGACTTACTAAAACATTTCTAGGTCCCACTCCCAGTTTCTGATTCAGGTCTTAAGTGTTGTGTTTTTAACAATTTTCCAGGTCATGCTGATGCTTCTGGTCCAGTGATCATACTTGAGAACTGCTGAATTGGAGTACAGATTAGGCATGGATAAAATTCCTTAAGAGAAATACACTATGTTTTAAGATACTGTGAAGAATGTGGAAGGTTTGCCTTACCAAAGCTATTATATATGGAATGTGCACCTTACCCAAATCCATGGTCTTTGAATAAATCACAAAGGATACTTCGCCTTAAAGTATAATAGAAACGGTGCCTAGCTCTGTACCTGGTTACTTGGTATGTGTACATGGGAGACTTTAGTAAACATCCCCTCTTTACTGAGACAGGTTTGGACATGTGGCTTTAAACCTGTGTTGAATAGAAGCGAACCTACTTGCAATTACATAATTTTCTTATTTGAAATTATGACAGGCAGGCTTACAACAAAGTTAAAATTAAAAACACTTTATCCAAGTCATCATCCAAAGCAGGATTCTTATTCATTAGTCATATGTTTTGCTCACTTTCTTCAATGAACCTATTGTCCTATAGTGAGTTACCCCCACACTTTGTACCCAAGATTGATTGGTTGCCAAGGAGACTCCACTGCCACCCTGGGCAAGTTCATGTTTCCACTCCCTTTCGGCTAAAAAGAGGGGAACTCATGGTCCAGGGTCAAGGGCAAGATGCTGGGAAAGTAGAATACAGATCCAACCTGACAGAGATTTGAAGTGAAAAGTTCTTGCTGTTCCATCCATCAGCAGCAAAAGTACTTGAGTTCAAATGATAAAACTTGAAGCTTTAGGTTTGAAGGGATATCAGCATCCAAGAATAGTCAGAATATCCTTCCTTGCAAAAATCCAAGGGACAGGCCAAGGGGAACCTGCATCTACCTGCCAGGTCCAATGGTTTTCTATCCCTGGCTGCATCGAAGTCAAATTTCCCTATAAGAAAAACTCTGCTAACTCTGAACAAAATTGTCCTTTATAGTAGCCCCCAATCAGAGGTTAGGATAGTTCCTTCACAGAGTTCCAAAATTCTGGACTTCTAGAAACTACTTGTTTCTCTTCCAATACTGTGCCATTGATTCTTGCATAAAATTCTGGAATGCTGGCTCTTCACGGCTTTCCTCCGTAACTACAAGGAAAAAAAGGTCAAGTCTTTTTAACTTTCCCATTAGACAGATTAGAGCTGCTGTCACCAATCTATCAGAAATAGTACTCTGCTTCTAATAAACTACGTGTTCACTCCTCACAATGAGGAAATATCTCCCAGAAGCATGCTCTATTTATCATGTTGCCCAAAATTTACAGTTTCTTTCACCTGTAAATGTGGAGAATATCTCCCTCATTGAGTAACTAAAATGAGGTCCCACTCCTAGGTATTTTTAACCAAGAAAAACATATATAGCAACTTTATTCATAATAACTAAAATCTGGAAACAACCCTAATGGCAATCAGCTGATGAATGGACAAACAACTTGTGGTAAAAGCCACATCATGGAATATTATTCAATAAAAAGAACATACTTCTGATACATGGATGGATTGCAAAAGCATTACACGGACTGAAAAAAAGTCAAATCCAAAAAGCTAAATACTGTGATCCTAATTATACAACATTCTGGAAAAAGCAAAATTATAGGAACAGAAATCAGATTAGTGATTGCCAAAAACTAAGTGTGCAGGAAGGGGACTGAATAAAAACAAGCATGAGGAACTTGACTATGATGGCTGTTACAAGTGCACATATATTTGTTAAAACTCATCAAACTAGGGGCACCTGCGTGGCTCAGTCATTAAGCGTCTGCCTTCGGCTCAGGTCATGATCCCAGAGTCCTGGGATCAAGCCCCACATCACACTCCCTGCTCAGCAGGAAGCCTGCTTCTCCCTCTTCCACTCCCTCTCTTGCTGTGTTCCCTCTCTCGCTGTGTCTCTGTCAAATAAATAAAAATCTTAAAAAAAAAAAAAGGGGGGGTGAGCTTTACTGTTTGTAAATTATACCTCAATAAATCTGAGTCAATGAGGCAGTTTAGATGTTAGCATCCGGCACACTGGATGGTAAAGAGAGGTTTGCTCTCGGTCATAGCTAGAACCAAAAAGCGTTGTTTCAAGAAACAGATTCTGTTCACAGTACATAAAACCATGCCAGGTGGAACCCTTCTGGGTTTCCAGAGCCATTCTATCCTCAGTGTTACAGTCCCTTCTAACTGGTTTCGGTCTGCTGAGGCCTCCTTATGCATTCTTCACCGCCCCCCACCTCACGTATTTTTAAAACAGTAATTACACGAAACAAAAATCCTGGATTTCTCAAATTGAGTTAGGACCTAAAGATGAGAAGACAAGAGACTAACAAAAAGCCTGTAATGAGCTCAATATTAACCATTCAGTAGAAAGGCCAGGAACTCAATATATGGAACTCTTTCCCACTGCTGTATCGGGTGCCATCTTTCTCTCCCCTATCACTCTGGCTGCATCTATATGGTTTCTCTCAACAAGAAAGCTCCTGAGCAAACAATGTGGGGATAAGCAGCTACTCTCTTCTCATGAGCCACCTCAGCCACCTCTCACCTCTGTGATCAATATCATCAGTATCACTGTCTGCTTCTTCATCCTCTTCATCCAAAGTTCCCCGAGTCAGGATCAAGTCAGAAGGCTCAAGTGCAGGAGATAAGCTGTCTACGGAGAAAACACCTGTCAGTAGCATGTCATGAACCTATGTCTCCCCCAAAAGGTGATTTTGATTCAGTAACTACGATTATAAATTAGCAGGATGAAAATGCTCATGATAAATATAAATGCTGACTCTTACCTCTTCTAAATGTATTATTGTTTTAATACCACTTAACATTTTACAGTAGTGTAGTTCACAAAATGCTTTCAGGATCCCAGTAACCCAAAAGGTGCTATTTTTAAGCTGAGGAAAATAATTCTCAGGTATCTTGTCCTGGTAGTAACATCATTCGTTTTAGTAGCTCACAGCTTAGAAGAGCCTATAGTTTTTCCTATGAAGACTAAAGGTATCTGAGCAGATGCAGTGTGTGATGAGTCAGCGTAAAAGTGTAGAGTACTAAGGAATATTCCTGGTGGAAATTTAAGTTCTGAGGGTCTGAAGAGAATAGATGGTGAAATAACAGAGAGTAAAGGAGCCAGGATATTATTCAAGAAAAAGAGGGAGGGAGGAAAATGGGAAATTGAATATACTAATAGAGGCAAATTCCCTACTTGGAAACTGAACAAGGGCTAAGTGCCAATCAAAGTCGAATCACTTCATTTCTGTGCAGGGAATTCAGCCTGCAAGGGTTGGACTCAGAACCTAAAGCGATGCCCAGTATCCTGGAGCTGCGGGAGGACATGACCACTCTCTTCAGGAGCCTCGTTGGAGAGAAGTCAGCTGGGGATGGAGGAGGCCAACAGTGGCAACATCAAGGGGCGCAAATCTCAAGGGGACTGTGGCCCTGAAGAAGGATGGCGTTCTAACATGGCGTGCTAACAGTCAGTGCTTAAGTCTGTGCCCAGCTATACTTGTGATTTTCCCCAAATAATTTACTGCAAGTCCCCAACCTTTAATAGGTTATCTGAGTATGGAAGACCTTTTGCAGCAGATTTAACATTTGCTACTTCACATATTCTTGAGTGATGAGCACAGAAATTTATATCACTGGGGTGCACAACAAAGATAGCCAGGTGAGTTCACATAACTGGTAAACCCCGCCAGTTTCTAGCATCTCCCCACTCCAAGTGGCTTTGCTGTTGTCTACTAAAGATACAGCAAAAGCTGTCATGAACAGAACTTCATTCCTTTAAAGGCCAGCCCATCCATAAGTGTGGGTGGGTGGGGGCGCATAGATACTAAATATGAGCACCAACCTAGAAACCCCTAAGAATCAATGACAAAATTAATTCAAACAATAAGAAAATTCGGGGGCACCTGGGTGGCTCAGTCGGTTGAGCAACCGATTCTTGGTTTTGGCTCAGGTCATGATCTCATGGGTCACAGGATCGAGCCCCACACTGGGCTCCTCACTCAGCACACAGTCTGCTTCCAATTCTTTCTCTCTTCCTCATCCTCCCCCTCTGCCACTCCCACCCCGCACGTGTACTCTCTTTCAAATAAATAAATCTTTAAAAAATATTAAAAAACAAAGAAATTCAGTAAAGTAGCAAAATAAAAAGACTAATATATGGAAATGAAAAGCCTTCATATACACAAACATAACCAGTTAGAAGATACAGTGGTTCGGGCGCCTGGGTGGCTCAGTCGGTTAAGCGACTGCCTTCGGCTCAGGTCATGATCCTGGAGTCCTGGGATCGATTCCCGCATCGGGCTCCCTGCTCAGCGGGGAGTCTGCTTCTCCCTCTGACCCTCCTCCCTCTCGTGCTCTCTGGCTCTCATTCTCTCTCACAAATAAATAAAAAAATCTTAGAAGATACAGTGGTTCAGAAAATCCCATTTTCAACACTAACAAAGAAGATAAAATACTTGGAAAATTTTAACAAAAACTATGCAAAAACCACAAGGGAAAACTCCTGAAAAATACAAAAGTACACTTAAAAATATAAACATATTCCTTATCCTTGGAGAGATTCAACATGAGTCTGCAGTTCACCCTATATTAACATACATAATGCAATACCAATAAAAATACCAAAAAGTTTTTTTAGCAAACTAAATAAGTTGATGCTAAAGTTCATGTGGAAAAACAAACATGCAAGAATAGCCACGGAAACACTAAAAAAGAAAAATATGAAAAGGGACTAGCCATGGCAGACATTAAAACATTCTATAAAGGAAGGGGCGCCTGGGTGGCTCAGTCGTTAAGTGTCTGCCTTCGGCTCAGGTCATGATCCCAGGATCCTGGGATCGAGCCCCGCATCGGGCTTCCTGCTCCATGGGAAGCCTGCTTCTCCCTCTCCCACTCCCCCTGCTTGTGTTCCCTCTCTCGCTGTGTCTCTCTCTGTCAAATAAATAAATAAAATTTAAAAAAAAAACATTCTATAAAGGCCCTACGTAATTATAACAGTGTGGTACAAATAGTCCAGAAGAATAAAATGGCAAGTCCAAAAATATACCCAAGTGCACATGGAACTTTAGTATACCATGTAGGTAGCATCTCAGATCGCTGGGGCGAAGGTAGACTTTTTGAGAAACAGTGCAGGTACAACTTTATGAAAAAGGTAACACAGACCTATACTTTACACCATACCCAGGAATAAACTCTAAATGGATCAGGGATCTAAATGCAGAAAATGAGGGGCACCTGGGTGGCTCAGTTGGTTAAACCCCTGACTCTTGGTTTCGGCTCAGGTCATGAGATCAAGGCCCACTTTGGGCTTCATGCTTAGTGCAGAGCCTGCTGGAGATTCTTTCCCCTCCCTCTCCTTTCCCCTCTGTTCCTCCCCTCTGCTGGGATAACTGGCACATTCTCTCTCTCAAATAAACAAATAAAAATCTTTAAATGTAGGGCGCCTGGGTGGCTCAGTTGGTTAAGCGACTGCCTTCGGCTCAGGTCATGATCCTGGAGTCCCGGGATCGAGCCCCACATCGGGCTCCCTGCTCAGCGGGGGGTCTGCTTATCCCTCTGACCCTCTTCCTTCTCATGCTCTCTGTCTCCCATTCTCTCCCTCAGATAAATAAAATCTTTAAAAAAAAAAAAAAAAAAAACTTTAAATGTAGACAGTGGGGTGCCTGGGTGGCTCAGTGGGTTAAGCGTCTGCATTCAGCCTAGGTCATGGTCCCACGGTCCTGGGACTGAGTCCCACATTGGGTTCCCTGCTCAGTGGGAAGTCTGCTTCTCCTTCTCCCTTTGCCCCTTCCCCCAACTCATGTTCTCTCTCACTCACTCACTCTCTCTCAATAAATAAATACATATAATGAAACCATATAAGTACTACAATAAAACATGAGTAAATTCCTCTTTAGCACAGCATAGAGAAGGGATTCCCAATTATGAATCAAAATCCAGATGCAGTAAAAAAGAAGGCAAGTAAATTTGATTACATCAAAACAAAAACTTTCACCTGGCAAAATAACACCATGGACAAAGTCAAAAAACAAGTGACAAACAGAAAATACTTCTAACAGGCATCACAGAAAAATGGATACTATCCCTATTACATTAATGGATACTAAAACTAGTGGGTAAACATGTGAAAATTAGAAGGATATTCATATGGTCTCAAAGCATCACCCAAAAAGACTTACTATAAAGGGAGAAAGAACTTTACAGTGAAAAACCTGGCAGACACCACTTTAAGCAAGTAATCAAAATTAACATCACCAATGATGGGACAAATAAATCTACATCGTGGGCCTTGGACGTTATGCATGGAAAAATCACAACTTCACTTCTGTAAAGTGCTGCCACCAATGAGCCACCTGAACTGAGTCCTGAGGGAGTGTCAGACAAACCCAAACTGAGGAACATTCTATCAGATATCTGTCTCATACACTTCAGAATTGTCACTACCATGAAATACAAAGAAAAACAAAGGAACCATTCCAGATTAAAGGAGAACAAGAGTCAAGATAACTCAATGCAATGCAGATCCAGGATTTTCTCCTGCTACACAGGGCAAATGGCTACATCTAAATAAGGAACACATCAGACAACAGTTATCAGAGTTAGTTTCCTAATTTTTAGTAATGAGCTTATATAAAATAATATCCTTGTTTTTAGAAATAATATACTCAAATATTCAAGGATAATATTCAAGAGTAAATCTATAACTTATTCTTAAATGATTTTGAAAAAAGGAATATATATTTTATTTATAAATATATTTATATGCTTATATATAAGTCATACATAATGAGAAAAAGAAAAAGAATGAAGTAAATGTGGTAGAATGTTAACATTTTGCGAATCTGGTTGAATGGTATATAGTAATTCTTATACTAGCCACACAATTTTTCTGTTAATCTGAAAGCAGGTCAAAATAAACAGAAAAAAAAAAAAAAAAAACAACGCAGGGGTTGGAGAGTAAAAAGTATTTAAGAAAATTGTAGGTGGGGGGACGGGGTAATTGGGTGATGGGCGTGAAGGAAGGCACTTGATGTAATGAGCACTGGGTGTTGTATGCAACTAATGAATCACTAAACTCTACCCTGAACCTAACAATACACTGTATGTTAACTAAATTTTTTTAAAAAAATATTTAAGAAAATAGAAAAGATATCAAGTATCTTGCCAAAGTAAAGCAAAAACTACCTGAAGAGGAAGAAATCAAAGTGGTATAGTTATATACAAGTTTCAGGAGTTTACCTTTCCAAATCACACACAAAGTAAATGTGATATAAAAAATAGATACATCAATCTCAAACACCACTTTATCTTTATCCTTTTCTCTCTCTTAAATATAAGTATCTTCCTGCTCAGTGGAAGTAGGCATATCCTCCTTTTAGTTCCTAACACCAAGAGACCCTCCAATACCTGTGGCAGTCCCTGTGTCCAAGGCTACAGAGCCCAGATCTTTCCGAAGGCGTTCCAGTTGTTCCTTCTGCTGCTGGTTCTGTGCACTGGCCTGTACATACAGAGAAAAATATCTTCATATTAAAGAAGGAGTCCTAGGGGCACCTGGGTGGCTCTGGCAGTTAAGCGTCCAACTCTTAATTTTGGCTCAGGTCATGATCTCAGGGTCATTGAGTGTGGAGCCTGCCTAAGATTCTCTCCCTCCACCCCCCCCCCCACCCCGCACTAACGCACTCACTCTCTCTCCAAAATAAATATAAATAAAATAAAATCTTAAAAAAAAAAAAGAGCCCCAAGTTAGATGCCAGACTTCTAACAAGAGATGACTAAATATACAAATGCTAGAGGCTATTTAGACACTGAGGCAGGTAAGAAACACTGAGGCAGATACAGAAACACCAAGCAGTGTGGGCCCAGAGGAGCACAAGTTCAGACTAGAGGGCTCTGCAGACAGAATTAGAGGTTTCAGAAACTGGATACAAGAACACATCAAAAGAACCCTCAAGCAGACATAGCAGTGGTAAGGGGCCCAATGCAGCTGAAGAGAGCAGGCCAAGTGATTATTTGGAATAAGCACTGTGAACCACCTCTTTTTTCTTAAAATTCTATAACCAGTCCTTAAATGAGCCTCGGGAGTAGGAGGGGGGTGGGGCCCAAGAAGTGCTTAGCAAATGTAACAGGAAAAATCAGATTTAAAAAACTTCAAATAAAGAGAAGAAAAATAATTAAGGGGCCCTTCTGCATCTAGACAGCACACATACAAATTTACTAATTTAAATAACAAACATCTAAAACATACACTGATAGCCAAAACAAAGGATTTATGGCAGGAGGATTAGTGCATGGTTTAAAGTTATATTTTAGTGGTCCAAAATACACAAATAGCCTCCTCTCTTACCACTGACTTCTTCAGACGTTCATATTCAGGACGATACTCCCTGGAAAGAGAAAACACTTTCTAAATTCCTTTATTTAATAATCTGTCCTGCCCACCCCCACATCACTTCTATTTTCCTAGGTCCCTGACAGTAACAGAAGACCTTACTTCACTGAACATTATATGTAACAAGTCAGTCACGGAGATTATACCCCTATGGAATTAAAAGTCAAGGTGCTTGCCCCCACCCTGAAACCCCAAATAGACAAAAGACTGCTGGCCTGGAAAGATTAACTCTAGAATCCATGACTCATGAGCTCATCATTTGTTTGGATAAAACTAAAATGAATAAAAGAAGGGAGCCTGGGGTGCCTGGGTGGCTCAGTCAGTTAAGCGTCTGCCTTCGCCTCAGGTCATGATCTCAGGGTCCTGAGATCGAGCCCCACATTGGGCTCCCTGCTCAGCGGGGAGCTTGCCTCCTCCCTCTCCCTCTGCCCCTCCCTCTGCTTGTGTGTTTGTGCGCGTGCTCTCTCTCTGTCAAATAAATTTTTTAAAAAAAAGGGAGGCCTGTTGGGCTCAGGAAGCCCAATATGTAATTATGTGGCTTATCTGGGCAGTTACAAAAGGATACAGAAAGGTCTATCCTAAGACTGGGAACACACAGAAAGACCCCTTGTCTGATGAATCAAAATGAAAATAATGTGTCTAAAAACCACCATGTCGTTGTTAGAATCTTGCTAAGTATGAAGCCAAAGGAACATGCTAGTAAGTGGCCAATTATCATGCCACCAGCCCAAGGAAAGTGCTCTGATTACACTTTCCTGTAAGTAAACAGAATTCCAGTATTAACCATGATAACAGTAATAACCACCATTTATCATGAAGTGTGCTTGCTATGTGTCAGCAATTGTGCTAGGTGCTTGGATATATTTTCTCAAATAATGCTCACAACAACCTTAACAATAAATGCTATTATCCCTGATCTACAAATGATGAAAACTTGCTAAGGTCACTCATTTATTCAGTGGAGAAAATAGAAATCCAACCCATGTCTGTCTGACTCCAAAGTCTATGTTCTTAATCCAGGGTCAGCCAATGTGGCAAACAAGCCAAATCATGTCTATTTTTGTATATAAAGTTTTATTGGAACACAGCCATGCCCATTCATTTGCAAATTATTTATGGATGCTTTTGCCCTACAATGACAGTTAAACAGTTGCAACAAAGATCGTATGGCCCACAAAAACCTAAAATATTTACTATCTGGCTTTTTACAAAAAGTCTGAAGACTCCTGCTCTTAATCATTCAATACAGCGAAGGTTTTATACTCCTATTTTTAAAAAAGGTTAATGGGGACTTGTTATCCTTAAGTGTGCACATACAGATCCAGTACACATACACATGGCAAACATAATACCTATACTATGAAAACCAAAATGCTTTGCTGACAAAACTGCTACCATATTAGATTGTACGTTACTAAAAATGTCATCAACAGGATTTTTCTTTATCCTCACCTTTCATATTCTTCCGCAGCACTGGTGACTTGCATGAAGAGTTCATCTAAGCCTGTACCCAGAACAGCAGACACACCCACCACCTGTCAAAAGCATCAGTACCACTGAGGAAACTGTATATTTTTAAATGGTGTATATTACGTTGTTCAAATATCATAAAATCTTCATAAAAGTTGTTTAAATACTTCAAGAAGTCTCTGACAAAGAGTGAAGCTAAAACAAAACAGCACACATACTCAAAAGCCATGGCAAGATGTCTATGGAAAAGAGAGGACTAGAAAAAAAAGAGGAGGGAGGCGCCTGGGTGGCTCAGTTGGTTAAGCGACTGCCTTCGGCTCAGGTCATGATCCTGGAGTCCCTGGATCGAGTCCCACATCGGGCTCCCTGCTCGGCAGGGAGTGTGCTTCTCCCTCTGACCCTCCCCCCTCTCATGTGCTCTCTCTCATTCTCTCTCTCTCAAATAAATAAATAAAACCTTTTAAAAAAATCATTAAAAAAAAAAAAAAGAGGAGAAACACGTAGCAAGACTTGTCATCTATTCCCTGTCAAATCCAACCACTGTTTTCTATAAAAATTAGTATCGCAATGCCTTTGCTTGGGCAATTACCATCCTCCCTGCCACCCCAACACACTTTTGCTTATATAAATTGTACCCTTCCTGGGTGCCTAGGTGGCTCAGTCGGTTAAGCGTCTGCCTTCGGCTCAGGTCGTGATCCCAGGGTCCTGGGATAGGGTCCTGCATTGGGCTCCCTGCTCAGCGGGGAGTCTGCTTCTCTCTCTGCCCCTCTCCCCCACTCATGTGTGTGCTTTTTCTCTCGCACACGCATACACACACACAAAAAAAATAAAATCTTTAAAAAAATAAAAAATAAATCATACCCTTCCTTCAAAGCATACCTCTAATGATATATCCTCCAAAATCCTTCATTTCAAGAGTGATCTGCCCTTTACCAGCATGAGCCTCAACCTCCAATCTTCGTAAGGTCCTTAGCACAATATATCATGTTTCAATTCTGTGTGTAGCCCACTCTTCAAACTAAACCATAAACTCTGAAGGTTGGGTCTTTACCTTATTTATCTTTTTTAAGTAATCTCAGTGCCCAAAGTGGGGCTCAAACTCACGACCCTGAGATTAAGAGCCAGCCATATGTTCTAGTGACTGAGCCAGCCAGGCGCGCCCCTACCTTATTTATCTTTTAAACCTCCAGTTTTCAAACTGGACAACACGCAAAAGAATGAAAAAAAAACAACCATAAAACTCCCATTTTTATAAGTAATGCTTAAATGCTTTTTTTATGAAGGTAACGAACTTCTTTTCTAAGATAGGTTCAAAACCAGCCCTATGGATTAAGAGATTGTCTGAAGGGACTGTCAGCATAAGGAGAGGAGAAAGTTTACCCTAAGTGAGCTGTAAAATTCATCTAACACCAGGCTCATTGAACGAGTCAGGTTACTGACGTATGTAGTCTCTTGATTCAAGGCATCTTGGAAAGCCTCAAAATCTTGCATCCATTCCACTGCAAAGCTGTGATCAATGATGTCAGTCTGTACCAGAGAGAAGTCAACTATTAGCAACCAGAGATGTGCTGATATCAAACTTCGAAAAAATTTTAATTAAGTGGCAACAACAAAGCAATTATTCATGTATTTTTTCTCTGCTTTCACCATTTCCTCCTCCACTACAACAAATCATAAAGGGCCAAGACTACTGTAAATAATGAAATGAAGATATGTGTTCTCGTGGTTGAAGCAGACCCTTCACTATCCACTGCCAAGTGACCATGGCGACAGTAGATGCCAGCATATTCCAGGCTCTGAAGTCATGTAGTCTCTTGAATCCTAGCTGTCAACCCAACAACAGTGAAGTTTTCTGTTTTAATTGTGACTGCCAATACACTAGCATATACAATGCAATTCTGAGGGATAACCTATACACTACGGTTGAGGGGCTACTCTATCTAGTTTAAAAATACTTTGATGAGAGCCACTGATAAATATTCATTCAATCTGATTCAATCTTTCTGCTACAAGTGCTCATGACTTTGTTTCAGGTAAGTTTGAATCTGTTCTCCAACATGTGAAAATCCTCACCTACCCAAACCTTCCAATAACACAAGGTTCTGATGAAAAAGAAATACTGAAGGAAGGATCCACTTACTTTATTCATAACCACAATGAAAGGCAGCTTGGTTTTGTACAAGATGCTGAAAATCAAATATCAAGACACTATTAGTAAAAACACTTAAGCTCCTGCTTGCCCAGTGTCAGTCCGTGGGAACTGAGTAAAGAGAAGTAGAATGGGTTCAGACTCCACATATACGTATCCATTCTCACACAGCCCTCAGTTTCCTCTCCCAAGAGGAAAAACCACCACCTACCCTCAAGCAAACAACACACACACATTCTCTCTCTTTCTTGGAGTAATAATGCTTTGATACTGATCTTGTTTTTTGTGTATGCTTTTTTTGTAGGGTTGTTTTTATCAAATAACTGTCTTTTAAACAATAAATATGGAAACAAAAAACATTATCAATCATCAGATTTCTATTTGGACTGGGATTTCCTGATTCTAACAAGAAGGGATACCCCTAGTCATATGAGAAGGCACAAATGCTGGCGATGGCTTTTGTGTACACCCCAAGTAAATTCTCTCACATTTAATAATCGTTCGCCTTGTTCCTATATCTACTGCACTCACATACCCTAGTGAGGCATGTCCTTCTGTCCCCAATGACATCAAGCTGGGGCAAACCTGTGCTGTGTGGAATTATAGAAAAATCTCTTTATTCATAAGCTCTCACATTATAATTTAACTCTACATGTCATAACACAGAAAAGGAGCATTTAGACCAGAGGGCTCTATTCTATTTAGACTTGTTTCATTCAACTGGGAGCAACTACCAAAAGGTTCATATTCATACACAACCTGTTTCTATAACAAGCAAGGGAGGAAGATGAGAAGCTGCTCATAGAGAATGCCAGCACATGTGTCTCTTTTCTCTTCTAACCTCTCCCCAGCTTACAACTACTAAACTGAGGGGCACATCTGAATGAGCACAAATCCAGGTTGGTAAGTACTCGGGACTCAAATACAAAAGAGAAAAGAAGAGGCCTCCTCCCTTGATGTAATAGCATGCCCACCAGCAATCAATTACCTGCAGGCATAGAGCATATTGGACATGAAGGTCACTGGGTTGGTACTTCTTGATGTATCCATTACATAAATGACAACTGTTGGAAATGAGGACGCCTAAAGCCACAAAATAATCACAGCCTTAGTCAAAGGGCTCATGACCTATCCCCAAACTCTTTTCCCACCTTCCTTAGCAAGGGAAAACCGCCTTAGGCAGGGTGTACAGAGCTTCCACAACTCCCTCCCATATAAGGTCCCATGCAATAAAAAGATGCTTAGCCAGTCTAACTCTCTAGTTACTCTCAGTAACCAGACCTACAGTACTCACCAGGGCCTCAGTGATGATTGTCCCAGAAGCTGACCACGTGAACACCTCAATCTGTCCAGGTGTGTCAATCAAGACATATCTGTGTCAAGAACAACCATTAAAGAAGTATTACACTTGTGTAATGCTGAAAGATATTCCAGCACACAAAACACTGAACATCTGGTTAGCCAAGATTGGAACCTCTTCACACTGTCAAGTCTAATTTCCTCCCACTGCCCTTAAAACATATACCACGTTCCCCTGGGCTTTGTTCAATGTCCAATATTCACGCTACCAGGCAGGAGCAGCAGTCCACAAACTGCTGCAAATGATCACAGAGAAACTGTGATAGTTTTAGAAACACACTGCATTAAAGATGAGAGATAAACAAAACGAGAAGGCAAATCTCTTGGGAAACCATCTGGTCTCTTGGGGTGGAGGTGGGGGTGAAGGTGGAGGAGGGGAAGGAGGAATGGAGAGATAGGGGAGTAATAGCTAAATACAGGGTTTCTTCTTGAGGTGATGGAAATATTCTAAAAGTGACTGTAGCTATGGTTGCACAATTCTGTGAATATACCAAAAGCCAACAGACACTTTAAATGGTATATGAATTATATCTAAATAAAGCTGTTTTTAAAAATGAGCAAAAAATTTTGGATAGACATTTCTCCAAATATATACCAATGGCCAAAAAGTACATAAAATGATGTTTAACATTTTTAATCACCGAGGAAATATAAATCAAATCTGATACCACAATGAGACACCACTTCACACCCACTGACATGGCTATAACCAAAAACAAGGACAACAACAAGTATTGGCGAGGGTGTGGACCAGGACCCCTCACACGATGCTGGTGAGAATGTAAAATGGTGCAGCCACCCGGAGCTCGGGTAGGAAGGGAGAATAACAGGAACTGCTATGAGTATGATTTCTTTTGAGGATGAAGAGAAAGTTCTGGAATTAGATAGTGGTGATCAGTGCATAACTTTACGAATATACTAAAAACCACTATACTGTATACTTAAAAATTAGAGTGGACCGGGGCGCCTGGGTGGCTCAGTCGTTAAGCGTCTGCCTTCGGCTCAGGTCATGATCCCAGGGTCCTGGGATCGAGCCCCGCATCGGGCTCCCTGCTCGGTGGGAAGCCTGCTTCTCCCTCTCCCACTCTCCCTGCTTGTGTTCCCTCTCTCGCTATGTCTCTCTCTGTCAAATAAATAAAATCTTTAAAAAAAAAAAAAAAAAAAAAAAAATTTAGAGTGGACCTTTGGTACATGAATTTGTATCTTAAAAAAGCTGTTATTTTTTTTAAACTACCTCTAGTAGTTTTTTATAAAAACATTTTTGTGAAACACCTTATCTATCCATCCTTCTATGTATATATGCATGGAAACATGTGGAATGAGTCACTGATAGTAATAATGGCAATAATACATATAATATTTTATAATAATACTATATGTTATACATTATAAAATAATGTAACACAATAGAATAGTAATAATGATGATTGTTACTTCTACCGGGAATCAGGGTGAAATAGTTTCATCTTTTAAGTATTATACGTGGTTTTAATTCTCTATAATTCTTTTTAAGATTTATTTTTAAACAAGGGTTAGTAAGATGTTTCAGAGATCTTAATGCCAACAAATGTGGTTTTCCCAAGAGAAGGCAGGTAGACAACTGAATTTGGACAAAGTCTCAAAAATACCTCCTAGGAAGCCATGGGCATATATGACAGTGATTGGAGGCAGGATACTATTAAATTTAGATCTTCACCATATATCATCTTAATGGGTTGTTGTGGGGGTTTTTTTGCCCACTTTTTTCTTTTCACTTCTAATGGTTTCATCTCAATCTACACCCTTTCAGAGTTTGATGGTATCCTGAAATCC
The DNA here is from genome assembly GCF_011800145.1 of Mirounga leonina. Classification (NCBI taxonomy): domain Eukaryota; kingdom Metazoa; phylum Chordata; class Mammalia; order Carnivora; family Phocidae; genus Mirounga; species Mirounga leonina. The sequence continues at coordinate 14,739,182 of NW_023270305.1, read as the reverse complement.
TCGAAACATGTCAACTACAGAGTAATAAATTGGTGTTAAACTGAAATCACTTACTTAGACATGTTCTGGGCCTTCTCAATAAATTTCATCACCTAAAAGAAAAAGATGCCAATTACAACAGGATCCATTTTCAGCACAGAAATCACCCTTGCCAGGGTGGCCTGCCTTACAGGCACTATCAACTATTCAATCTCTGTGTTCTCAATTTAGGACACCAACTAATAAACTCAATGAACCAAAGAAACAGAGCCACACCAGCAGCACTGCAACACGCCGGAGTACGCTGCAAGGTCCTAAGAAGCTAAAGACGATCAGTCACTGTCGGGACATATCTCTTGGTGCTTCAGTAAAATGTTAACAGCCTGTCTCACGGAGTGATATCAGGGTAAAGAAATCAGTGATTACAAAACACTCTTAAGGACATAGGTGATAGAGAGAAACTTAAACAGTGACAATTATCTGTCACACGTAAAAAGCCCCATGATCTTTCCATTCCATGCCTGCTAGTCCATCCCACTCCCCAACCCTCCATTCCATCCTCAAGGTGACACTACAAGCCAAGATCAAGAAAAGAACCTGGATTTTTGTTTTATTGGCTGTCACAATGTTAAATGTGAAGTGTCTCACAACATTGATCATCCTGTCATAACCTCCTCTGTCTCCCAAAATGCTTACTTATTTTCTATGAATATCCAGGTTTATTGCTCTTTCTCAACGTGAGCAAGCTAAGGCATTTAAAAGTCACAGGTTTTTACACAGCCATGCCTATAAAGAAAAGACAGACATACCTGATCAAATCTGGTAGCAAAGAGATTGAGTGACGTCACTATACCACCATTGGGCCCAAGTCCATACCTGGACACTAAGTTGAGGATTTAAATTACTTACAGATCAACTTAGATGATGAAATTCACACTTAGGATATCATTCACACAAACAGCATTATAACATTAGTGTTCCATGAATGGATACTGGCAGCTAATCCCTGACATACCACACAACCTTAACCTCACAAGGAATTTTCATTATCCTCGTTCCTTTATCATTTTGGGGATGCCGAGGCAAAATGAAGAAATTAAAGTGACCAAAATGTAACAGACAGATGCATCTGGCAGTGACAGCTTAATAGCATTAGCCATTAAGATCATCTGAAAATATCATTAAGATATCACACTCCTTGCTCTGATCCTCACTGGTCAATCAACCTGCTGATTAGAATTAGTCTATCCACCTAGACCCACCTATACGGAAAGTACACATTTCATGCAGCAATGTACTAAGAGTTGATCCTACTTCTGAGTTTCCCAGTGTCAGAGGAGGTGGTAGCCTCCAAGGTGACACTACTTTATGGGACCAGGCACAGCACCAGCTAGCCTCTCACCCTCTATGCTCTCCAATTATAATAGCCTGTAGTCTGGGAAGATGGTAAGAAAACTGAACCCACAAGCTGAAACAGTATTTCTAATCACCTATAATACCTCTTCTCACATTCATCTTTCCATCCTCCTAATTAAATTACTTTAAAGCAATTAAATGCTTTTGCTAGTATATTTCACAAAGAAATGCAAAAATACTCTCAAAGCCACAAAAAACAGATAGTAACTAGTCAGGGATGAGTCAGCAGAGAAGCAGATGCGGAAAAGGATACTGTTTCATGACTTCTTTATACTTCACAGTGTCACGAATATCTGGGGGGAGGCGGGAGGAAGAATTCATTGGAATTTAACAGACAGAAACAATATAGTTGAGACCCTCCACCTATAATATCCTCAGACAACGGGCCTCTCAAGTCATCCCTGCTTCCCCTGAGGAAAAAAAAATAAGTTTCTCTTTTGGTATCTCACTTACTTTTCAAATCTGTTTTCTAAATTTTTAAGCTAAGGTCACTGAACTGTGATAGGGGGAAAAAAAAAACAAGATCGTGAAGAGAAGAACAGGGCAGAAGATGCCCTGCAAGTACCTTCTCACCCAGCAAGAATCTGAAACCAACCATTCAGACTTCTCTTGTCTGCATTCTCTTCTACTAATTCCCCCAGTTTCACACTGGTTTCCTTCCTTACAAAAGATAACAGGGAAGTAACCCATAAAAAATGTTAGCTAGGAACTCAGAAGTTATGGTAGAAATGGTCTGAGACAAGGAGAAAAGGTTGTTTTTTTTTTTTTAAGTAATGTGGCCAAGCTGGGTTTTGGGGGTTTTTTTAAGATTTTTTTTTTTTTTTTTAACTTACTTGAGAGAGAGAGCGTGCGCACACATGCATGAGCAGGGGAAGGAGCAGAGAGGGAGGGAGAGGGAAGGGGGAAAGAATCTCAAGCAGACTCCCCACTGAGCTGGAGCCCAATTCGGGGCTCAATCTCATGACCCTGAGATCATGATCTGAGCTGAAACCAAGAATTGGACACTTAACCGACTGAGCTACCCAGGCGCCCCAAGAGAAAAGTTTTGTACAACTTTAATACCTTATCAGTGACCCTACGCATAGAAAAAGGCAGCTAAAAAAAAATGCAGAATTGTTGAATCACTATATTGTACACCTGAAACTAATATAACATTGTATATTAACTATACTGGAATTAAACTAAAAATAAAAGAAAAGAAAAAGGGAGATGAATCAAGAAAAAAGTTTATTTCTTACTAATTGCCTACTGGTAACAACGGTAATACAGACGTGATTTTTCAAAAGGAATTAATACATCCAGTAATATCTAACTAAACCTGTCTACCAGCCTGTAGACCCCACCAACTATTAGAATTCCATCTTTTTTTTTAATTTAGGTATAACCGACATACAGTATCTTACTAGTTTCAGGTTTACATCATAATGATTCGATATTTTTATATATTTCAAAATGATCTCCACAATAAGTCTGGTTATCATGTTACCAAAGTTATTATATTATTGACTATATTCCCTATGCTGTACGTTATATCCCCATGACTTACAGTGTACCTAGACGTTTGTACCTCTTAATCCCCTTCACCTATTTCACTCGCCTCCCAACTCCTCCCTGCTCTGGTAACCAACAGTTTGTTTCCTGTATCTATGAGTCTGTTTCCGTTTTGTTTTGTTTTTTAGGTTCCACATATAAGTGAAACCATAAGGTATTTGTCTTTCTCTGTCTTGGCTTATTTCACTTAACATAACACCCTCTACATCCATCCATGTTGTCCCAAATGGTAAGACTTCATTGTTTTTCATGGCTGAGTAATTTTCCATGGTATATATATACCACATCTTCTTTATCCAGTCATCTATCAACAGAAGTCCATCCTTTAAATGAGAAGATACCAACTTTTTCCCAAACTCTTCCCAAAATGATCTCTGCTTCTTAACAAGGTTTTCCTTTATTAGTATGATTGGGGTACAAGCAGCTTAACAGGCTTAAGAAGAGACAAAGAGGGAGAGGATTAGCACAGTGACAGCCAGGAAATCAGGAGGCCCCTGTATCCTATCAAGAACCATGACAGTGAATCATATCCACTCTTAATTTTTTTCACACAGATCCTCTGAAAGTCTGATGATAACTGGAAACCTCTCCCCAAAACAATGCATATATGCATATACACATTTTCCCATGTAACTTTGGGAGTGGAAGAAAGGTTCCTATAGATCAGTAAGTGAACTACCACACAGGAACCCTAAACTTTTGAGAAAAGAAACTAAACAAAAAAGGTTTATGTATCAGGGCCTGCTGAAGGTTTTATGACCTTGAGGTGAGAGGACTGACTTTCTGTCACTTCATTATCGCAAATAACAATAGCCTGATACTCTCTGGTCAGAAAGAGGGGAGAGAGAACAGTGAGAGGTAAGGAAATAAACTTACTTAGGAAAAGGAGTAAACAAAGAAAATGTGAATAAAGGAGAAGGCTTGTTTAGAGATTCTAGGAAATTCAAGGAAAATGAAAGTAGTTTAGAAAAATGAAAATGAGGGGCACCTGGGTGGCTCAGTCAGTTAAGCGTCTGTCTTCAGCTCAGGGCATGATCCCAGAGTCCTGGTATGGAGTGGGAATGGGGCTCCCTGCTCAGCAAGAAGTCTGCTTCTTCCTCTCCCTCTGCCCCTCCCCCTGCTCCTTCTCTCTCTCTCTCAAATAAATAAATAAAATCTTAAAAAAAAGAAAAAAATGAAAGCATTAAAGACTGGTGGGCTGGAAACTTTCCATTTTCTGAGGGACTTCACACAATTTACACAGTTCTTACAATTTACTCACCAATATTGGCAGGAAAGGGTACTTCATGTACAGCTGGGTCCAGATTAATCACATAAGGTGGAGAGCCTTGGCTATGTAGATGTCCAGTAAGCCTCTGCAGAGATATGAGAAGAGAGGGATGGAGTAAGACAGAGGGAATAAGGCGCCAAGATTCCTGTATCGATCATACCTGAAGACTCCTACACTTCCATTTCCCTCGACCTGAAATATTCGTCCCCGATATCCACCTCCAACATTCAACTCTCATAAATGCTATCTCTTCTTTATCACCCGTCTAAGAAGAGTCTCCCCTACTCTCGATCACTTATTTACCTGATTTGTGTGAGGTTTTTTTCTATCACTCCCATTAAAATATTAGCTCCCCAAAGCGGGAACCTCGTCAAATTCAATCTCTGTATCTCCAGTGCTTGAAACATAAGAGCTGCGCAAGAAAAAATTCTTTAGTAATCTACACCAAAAGCCTGTATGCTAGCACTGTATTAACTGCCAGTTGCATGTAAGCCTCTGCCTTCGAGGAGTCGGCAATTTTACCGGTTAAGACAATTCCAGAACAACGTGGTAAGTTGTACCAAATATGAACTGAGGGTGCGAAGAAGACCGCCCTAAGTAAACCTGGCTAGAGTCCAAAAAGGCTAGCCTAAGAAGGAACCGGTGTTGCTGGGAAGTACCTTAAAGCCACACGCGGGTCCCCTCCAACTCTCCTGAGAGACCTCCCTCCCGTTCTCCCTGGCCTTCCGCCCACCACTGACAACCGCTCGCGTGCACCTACTACGCCCGCGCCGTGTACGTCACCTGCACAAAGGTGGTTTTCCCGGATCCCGCCATTCCCAACACTAACAGACAAACTGAAGGCCGAGGACCCCCCGAAGCCTGCAACGCAGCTGCCTCTGCGGGCGCCGCCGCCTCTGCGGGCGCCGCCATCTTTCTCCTGGCTCCGCCCCCTCTACCATAGAGACGCCGCGTGCCTAGAGAGGCTGAAGTGACGCTCGGGGCCGCGAGAGAGGCTAGAACCCAACTAGCGCTAGAGGGGAAGACGAAGGGGCGGGCCGGGCGCTAGAGCATCCTAGCCTCCCAACCAACTAGCGACAGTGGCAGGGAAATGGAGGGCTAGAGAGGGCCAGGAAAAGGGACACTCACCGTCGTAGGGGAGGGCCTGGGAGGGGCAAAGCTCTGGTCCCCAGAAGGGCGAGACGAGATGGGGTCCCCGAGACAGGACCCCCACGGGTCGAAAATGAGGAGAGTGCGTTTCTCTTTCGGCCCCCAAGGAGCGGGAGAACCGGCTGCTGGGGCTTACTCGGCAGCCGACGAGGTTCAGCAGCTCAGGGCTGGACCGGCCGGGACTGGGGCGGAGTGCGACCCCGAGGGTTGCTGGGCAGCGTCGAGACCCGGGGAGCACGGAACGGAGAAATTGCGAAAACTTTCCGCAAGGGGACGCCATCTCCAGGTGTCGCAGGCTCCCGACAACAGCGCTCCCTCCTTGGCAGTCACCGTCAGTGAACCACGCCGTGACCTTGGAGATGAACGCTTGGATTCCTGGAGCAAGTAGGTACTGAAGGGGCGCTTCCCTCCACGGAAGTGTCCTCGGATACCGGAAAGGTGGTGGAAAAGCCGGGAAATGTATTGCTACTCTCGACCACCCCGGCTGTTCCTGTGGTCTTTTGTAGCTACTGCAGTGTTCAGTAAATCCTAAAATCTAGGTTTCACACCCACACTCTACCACTTGCTGGCGGTGTAAATCGTGGCCAAGTCATTTAAATTCTCCGAACCTGTTTTCTCCTCTTTAAAATGGAGGTGATACCTCACAGGGTTGTAGTGAATGCGTACTGTAAACTGTAAACTACACTCATTCATCTTTACCCCTAGCTGTACTCCCTGGTGCCATGCATAGTGGCAGAACCGTAATAGGTACTCAAAAATATTTTCTCGTATGAATTAAAGTACAATTGTGCATTTTGTATTTACTAAATTTTCATTAAGAATTTATGCGGGAATGTCTCACTTGTTCTTCCTTCAGGTTTGCTAAGGACTCTAGGAGTTCCCCTCCACCATATCTCAGTTTAATAAATAATTTTTTCAAGCCAGAGAAACTAAGAAACTCAGAGACGAGGTTTAAAGAAAAGACAGTGGTGGAAATGATGAAGCTGAACAACCAAATAAAACAAACTCAAATCCAGCAAGAATTACTAATGGAGGAGACCAGGCAGCTGTACGCTGAAAAGTTACTTGTCCAGACTGAAAACAAATTCTTTCTGGAATACCTAACCAAGAAAACTGAGGAGTATGGAGGGCAGCCTGAAAAGCTGTGCAACAACTACTTACAAAAAACTGAGGAGATTGAACGAAGGAGGCAAGAATCAGCCTCCAAATATGCGAAACAAACTTCAGTGTTTAAAAGGGAGCTCTTGCAGAAGGAAAAGATCCAGTTCAACTTAAAGCAGCAGTTGCAGGCACTGAGGAATGTTTCACTATTAAAGGAGAAACAGGAGAGAGAAATACAGATATTACAGGAGGAGAAAAAGAAAACCCAAGCTGAGACAGATGCAAAGAAACAGGAAGTCCAGGTCCAGTTACTCCAGGAAAAAGCATTCCTGGAGAAACAACTGAGTGAGCCAGACATGAGGCAGTTGGGAAAGAGAAAAAGAAAGGAGCTTGACAGGAAGGCCCAGGCCTTGGAGCAGGAAGCAAAGCAGTATACTTTTGAGTTCTACTGCAGCATCAGGAGAGAGAACCGGGAGTTAGGGAAGAAATTACTGCAGCAAACTCAGCAATGCCAGGAGTTGCAGGCTATTAAAAGCCAGTTAAAAAATCAGAAGCAGCAGCTGCAGCAGGAGCAGTGGTATGTGCAGTGCTTAATCCGGGGGAGGCAACGATTGCAAAGAAGGCATAATTGGTGCCCAAGACAGGATGCTCCAAAGGCCACAATAACACCTCCCCTGAGTACCAAACCAAGGATTAATCCAAAGCAATTCCTAAAATAACACTGCTTCAGTAAGGACTGGAGTATTCTTATGTGCTGCATACACCTGGCTAGGAAGGCTTTGGGACCTCAGACTGCTATGATAAAACATCCATCATGATGTGTTAGTGTGAAAGATTAGGTGCGTTTTTCCAGCAGTATGCTAGACATTTGTGCCACCAGCTTCCCTTAATTAGGTTTTTCCGTAATTAGATCTTGTTAATAAACAGGATGTTCCTTAACTCTCCAGATAACCTAATACCATTTCCCAAACACCAGTACATTAAACTAGCTCAAGAAAAGCACCCTGAGGTAGTGAAAGGAAAACGGTTGTGATTTATTTCATCTAGCTAAGTTAGATTTCTAAGAATAGCATTTCAGATTGACTTTATATAGTGCCTTCTGCTCTGTAAACAACCAGTGATCCTCATGTCTCTTGGCCAGTTGCACACAAAGAAGGCAAAGTGCTTTTAAGCTCTTTTCCAGGTCTGCACCAGTGACCAGACAGTTCCTGCTCTAGTTTTGTCAAGTGAAAGAGTAATCTAACTAAAAGGCATGTTCAGTAAGAGCTAGGCTGGAGGAAGGGGGTGGAGCACTGGGCAGAATGACCTTTTGACGCTCAGCCCCTACAATTTTAGCTTTGAGTAAATTGAGAAGGGAAGAGCAGATAAAGGGGATGTCTTAGGTCAGCTCTTACTTTTGAAAATCTTGTCTGTGAAGAAATACCTCTAGCATTAATGAGGTCACTGCTTATTTCAGGAAAACATATGAAAAAAAGTTTTAAAATATTGGGACAACTTTAAAGAGTCTTGTGCCATCTATTTCCCTAACAACATTCTAAATTCTAAGACAACAAGTAAGATTAGTTAATGTTAGATATAGTAAGTACTTCAGTTTTAGGTCACTTATTACATTTTCTTCCTACTATGTGTGCACTTCCTACTATGTGTGTACATGAAATGCCTTTTGTAATCAATATGTGCCTTATGTTTATTTAGAAGAACTGGAAATAATATTTTTAATTAGTATAGACTTTTAGGGTAGTTTTTAAAAAATTTTTTTTGCACTTAATGACCTACTGATGGCTGGACTAGTTATTTGCATGCTCAATCCGAGTACAGGAATATAATCCCATATTTTAACATCACTCCTCTATGGGAAAATAAAATCAACTTTGTTTTCAAGAAATTGTTAGTGGTGAAAAACTTCAAAATAATTTTCCTGATTTTCAGTTTTATTCCTATGTAAAATGAATTCCTTTAAAATTGTGGAGTAAAAAATTTTTTCTCCCTCAATGCCTTCAACTTCTAGCTTTAACAATGTTTTTGTTAAATGTGTAGTTTGTTATTAAAAATAAAAACCTTAGATTATAATGTATCTGTTGACTTTTTTCCAGTGTATTTTCTACTCCACTCTTCTCCCTTACTATTGCTTCTGCATGTCTTATTCATATTAGTGTGCACATAATAAAACTGCAATTTTAATACAGAAAGTAGAATTTTAGATAGTATGCAGGTACCTTAACCTGAATACTTTGGTTCTTGAGCTGAAAATACAGAAAGACTGAACTTGAAAAACATGGTAACCAAGACAAATTTGAAGGCCTATTCTCTGTGGATGCAAAAATGCAAAAAAAAAAAAAAAGCATAGGAAAATACATACTAAGGCTGATGAGTTGGAAAGTAGAAGGGATTTAGAATCTTATTATTCTGCTGTGAATTTCCCTTCTACCTTTGCTGTCCCAATTATCTAACTGGGGAGTAGGTAACTTCCGTCCCATACATTTATCTTTAATTCCTACCATCCCAGATAATGAATCTGGTGTATTACATTATGTCTATCCCTTTCAGAGTGAGGCCTCAAGGGCTTGAAGACTTTTGTGGGTGAATCATCTGATAAAGGTACTTTGAAACCCAAACCTGCAAGTGAGCAATAGGTTGGCCAACTAATATCTCAACCTACTTTTAGTCTGCTTTGCTATGAAGAAAATTAAACAGGGTGATGTTACAGAAAGTGCATTTAGATGGAAAAGACAACCAAGGTGAAATTTAGGTTAAGACCTAAATGATATAATGAAGCCTACCTTGCAAAAACCAGGGAAGAAGCCATTCTGGGCAATGGGAACGGTGAAGGTAAAGGTTCTAGGCTTAGTAGGTTCCAGGAACTAAAAGGTGAATGTAGCTAAAGTGTATTGGGAAATGGTCAGAGAACAGAGGTGGAGCGGAGGGACAGGAGGCTAAATGGGTTAACAGTGGGAGCAGAAGGCCTTATAGGACAAAGAGCACTGGGAAACCAGCAGGCTTTTAGCAGGTGAATGAGGTCTGATTTACAATTTTAAAAACTCAATACAGCTGTTACTGGCATGTATCCAAGCCAGTAAAAATCAGAAAGAAACAATCAAGAAAGTATTATGGTCTAGCCAAGAGAGGTGATGATGGTTCAGACTGGGGTGGCTGAAGTAGAAGTAAATAGAAAGAAGAGAATACTAAAGGGTGAAGGGAAAATGAAAGGTTAAGAATGAAACACAAGTAAAATTTCTAAAGTGTTCTCTTTTAAGAAGATGAGCAGAATAATTGGTGAGAACTGATTTTTTAAAATGAAGTATTTCAGACACACAATACAGAAGACCAGAACAAACTCACTATCCACCTTAAGAAATAAGAACTTAAAAATTCACTTGTAGTCCCTCTGAATCCCAGAAGCACTGTCCTAAATTTGGTGTTTATCATTCCTGTGCATGTTTTCATGCCATATATACATATGTATATATGATATTAAACTATAAATGTACTAAATACAAATATATATATAACATAGCATAGAAATATTTTTTACATATCCATAAACAATATAGAGCATTGTTTTGCTTCTTTTTAAACCTTACATAAATGGCACACTTCACGTATACTGTAACTTGCTTTTCCCAGACATTATTTTTGAGATGTATTCATGACACAAGAAGCCCTAGTTAATTTTGTAGCGTATAGTATTCCACTGTATGATTCTATCCCCTCTCCTGATGGACAATTCGACTAGTATCAGAGTAGGCTAACAAACCCAAGAATGTAAAATGCCTCAAATAACAGATATTTTTTTATCTGCAGCAGTCTCAGACAGATGTTCCTGGTTGGCAATTAGTCCTTCATGGGATGATTCAAGGCATCAACTATTTTCCATTTTGTGCTCTGCCACCCTCTAAAGCCACTCTATTATCTGCATCTGGCCCGAGGAAGGGGAAAGAAAGCATAGAGCTAACATTCACTTTCTTAAAAGTTCTAGCCTGGATGTGACACACGTCACTTCCACTCACATTCTACTGCTGAGCAGTTAGTTGGCTACCCCTTCACTACAGGGTCAGGGGACTAGAAGGCTGGGAAACATAGTTTAACCATTTGTCCTATAATTCTGTAACTCTGCAAGGTGAGAGCAGATTTTGGTGGACAGCTAGTAGTCTCTGCTACGTGTTGTAAACGATACCATGATATCATTCTTTATGTCTCCTCGTACACCTGGGCAAGAGGATTTTTCTCTGTATGTACCCAGGAGTAAAACTGCTAAGCCTTAGGGCATATTTTGAGCTTGACTAGATACTGCCAAATCATTTCCAAAGTGATTGTTACAATTAATGTTCCAAACTGTGCATGAGGGTTCACATTCTCCACCACGTGGCTATAAACTCGATATTTTCAAATTTATATTATTCTAATAAATTTGGTTTAAAAATTTAAAAACTCAGTAGTATGATTACAATACTCTCTACTGGGTCCTGCTGAGACCTGGCCTCAGGAAGAAAAAAAAAAAATTTTTTTAAGATTATATTTATTTATTTGAGAGAGAGCCCGAGCAGGGGGAGGGGCAGAGGGACAAGTGGACTCCCTGCTGAGCAAGGAGCCAAATGCCGGGCTCAATCCCAGGACCCTGAGATCATGACCTGATCTAAGTCAGATGCTTAACTGACTGAGCCACCAGGGCGCCCCAGGAAGGAAAATTTTTTCAAGTGCCTGCAAGGGCCCTGGATGAGACTGGACAAGTTTCCTGTATTAATTCACTTTAATCTCAAACAAATTACTCATTTTAACCAGCAGATTTCAGGGGATAAAAAACTACCAACACCCCGCATTTGGTAATTCTTTCCAACCCACTCCCATGTCTAGCCATTTTCTTACCCCCATATACTGTGTCAGCAAGGAGTCAAGTAGCAGGTCGGAGTCAATGAACAACTGGAAACATCATTCTAACCGACAGTCATTTATTTCTTTTGTCATTGCCCAACATTCCCCAAGTCTTACTCACCAGAAATTAATATAGCTTCTTCATTTCTCCTCCCTGACAATCCTCATCTACCGAAAGGGTTTTAAGGGTGCAACTGCCAATGAAAATGTAGAGTGGACATACCACATCCTTGACTTGTTTCAAAACTATCTATTCTGGCAGTATCCAAATGTGGTTTCAATGCTCCCTTGTTTGAAAGTGGTCTTCACAAAAGCCCACATTTTAAAGCTATGTGGAGCAGCACAGGATACAGAGTTCAAGAGTAGTAACAGCCTTTCAGAATTTGAAAAGGTAGTATTAATCCATATCAGGGTTCAGGGTCCTTGCTTTTTATGTGGCAGATGCCACAAAAATTGGCAAGAATATATAAGACCAATATATGTGGAGAAGGGGAAGAGAATCTAGAAACCCAACAACAGAGCTGTTCTAAACAATGCTCCAGAGAAAGCCAGCCTCAAAGAAAAGTAGCCCACTAGACATTTTTTATCAGGTAGGCATGAGGTACAGAAAAGGAATTTTTCTTTCCAACACCAGAGAAATATCTACATCTGGTGTCAAAGTCTCAAGATATAAAGAGGATAGAACTCCACATAAAAAGAGGACAGAGGACAATATTCTCAGAAAACTCCGAGAGACAGAGGTTGGCTAAAGGGAGGAATAAAGACTTAGCACAGTGTAGACTAACAAGTGAGGTCAAGTCCAGAGGAGAAGGAATGTGTACCCTGGCTACCAATCTTAGTGGCATTACCAGGAACACTAGGATTCTGGGTCAAAACATCAAGTGCAATGTGGTATTTCTCAATCCTTAAAACTGGGGGAGCAAACAAGCTTCTGGAGGGCACTGATCATAGCAACTGATGAGGCCTCAAGCCCCAAGAAAGTCGAGGCAGTATTTATTGCTTCTTCTACTTCCTTCTTTCCAATCATTTTCATGTTTGGGACATGTTAATGTTTGGGCTGCTTTTCATGCTTGTGGGTCTAGTTAGACAGTCACTGCTACTTGGGACAAACAAAACATTTCCCAATAAAACCAGTGTAGAGAGGTTCTAGCTTTTTCATCCTAAATCCATTTTCTTACTTTCAATCCTAAAACCATATCGAGAGAACAAACAGCCTCCATAAAATCTGTTTCCCGAGGAGACAGGATAAGCTTATTATATGAGTGACAACAGTTCTAGCTTCTAGGATTGTTATATCACAAATACAAAATGGTAAGTCAGTATGATTTAAAAAAATTAATTTGGAATTGTTTTATAAGCGAGATGATGGAATGACTAGTTAATCAGTGGAGAGTCCAAGAACATTCTATGGCCCAGGAAGGAAAAGGACAACCAAACGGGTTTCTCAGTTTTGTACAGGGCAAGAGGGGCCCATAGTTGGCCTTAAGAGGGAGCTCTTTGGGCAAGATAAGAGAAAAACAAAAGGACTCCAATGAGGAATAGCAGGAAAACCTACCCAAAAGGGGTGGGGGTGGGGGTGGGGGTGGGGGTGGGGTCAAAGTGAATAAATAGGGAGAACGGTGAAATTTACACAGGAGGAAGGAGCTGAGAAAGTCACAGCCTTACACAAACAGCTGAGAGAGTACATCTCCCCTCGCTCAGCCCCCATGACTCAGTCCTCCCAGCACAGGCCCCCGTGACAACAGCGGCAGGTCCACTCTCCTGGGAGCTTCCACGCTGCCTGCCTACTTCCTTCCTCGTTTATGGTTAGTCTTTGGGGGCTTTACTTTCTGGAACCGTGCTGGCACCGGCTCCTGCTCCGGTTCCTTACGGGAGGTCGACACCGGCAATTCCTCGTTACTCCTCCTCGGACCCTTCCCTACTCTAAGACTCCGCTCTGCCTCGGGAAGCTCGATGCCAGGCTGCTGCAGCCTTCGCAGAGACCTTCTGCTCCTGTGCTGCTGCCTCCGCTGTTCTTCTTCTTGCTGCCGCTGCTTTATCTTCATGAGCTTTTCAAAGCTTTTGGTTGTTGTTGGGTTTACGACGAACCAATCCTACAGAGGCAAAATGGAAAAATCATCCAGTCAATACACAGCAGAGAGCACAAAGAACGGGTGCGGGAAGAAATTCTTCTCGTTTTTTAAAGATTAATTTATTTATTTGAGAGAGAAAGAGAGCGCGAGGACGGGGTGGGGCAGAGGGCAAGAGAGAATCCCAGGCAGACCCCTGCCAAGCACAGAGCCCAACACGGGGCTCGATCCCACAACCCCAAGATCGTGACCTGAGCTGAAATCAAGAGTCCGACGCTCGACCGACTGAGCCACCCAGGCGCCCCGGGTGTGGGAAGGATTTCTAAAAGGCATGGTTAGGGCAGAACGCAGTAAGAAGGAAACAGATAGGGAACCATAGCTTGTAACTCTGTGCTTTAAACTGGGAGCAATTCAATACAGAGTAGTCATTCTGAGCATTTATTGTGTAAGACATGATTTGGGGTACTTCAGTGAGTGATCTACAAAGCCTGTTCACTTAGCATCAACCCACTCATTTATCTCCTTTATAAAAATCTCAGGAGATATAAAGCATTGGGCCATACGAGATTTTTATTTCATGATAGTATAGTGGGTAAGAGCATGGACTTTGCAGCCAGACGGCCTAGGTGCAAATCCCAACTGTTTCTAGCTCTGTGACCATGGGGAAATTACTTAACCTCTCTGAGACTCAGTTTAAAAAAATAAGAGTTGAGGAACATGGAATCCAATTATGAAACATCCTTGCAAGAGAAAGAAAGAAAGAAAGAAAGAAAGAAAAAAAGAAAGAAAGAAAGAAAGAAAGAAAGAAAGAAAGAAAGAAAGAAA
>NW_023270305.1:14695103-14724943 GCF_011800145.1 Mirounga leonina | reverse complement strand
AAGAAAGAAAGAAAGAAAGAAAGAAAGAAAGAAAGAAAGAAAGAAAGGAAAGAAAATGAATTTCAATTTAAAATCAAGTGATCTGATCAGTCTTCTAGGTCTACCTACCAATTTATAGGAATTACCCTGAGAGAGGACCACCACCACAGAAATGCAATCAGCAAAATCCAAAATGTGTGTAAACATATGTGACAAATGACTGCTTCTTCGGAGGAAAGGGGAAACCCCTAGACCTGCAGTGTCCAATGAGAGAGTCACTAGCCACATGTGGCTAATAAGCTCTTGAAAAATGGCTAATCCAAATTGAGATATGCTTTCAATATAAAAAATACACATTAAATTTCAAAAACTTAGTATGAAAAAATATAAAGTATCTCATTAATAATTTTTATTGACTACATGTTCAAAAGATAGTATTTTAGCTATACTGGGTTAAATAAGATATATTATCAACATTAATTTCACCTGTTTTCTTCATTTTTTTTTTTTTTAAAGATTTTATTTATTTGACAGAGAGAGACACAGCGAGAGAGGGAACACAAGCAGGAGGAGTGGGAGAGGGAGTAACAGGCCTCCTGCCGAGCGGGAAGCCTGATGCGGGGCTCGATCCCAGGACCCTGGGATCTTGACCTGAGCCGAAGGCAGACGCCCAACGACTGAGCCACCCAGGCGCCCCTCTTCATATTTTTAAAATGTGGTTACTAGAAAATCTTAAATTACATACTTGACTCACATAACATTTCTATTGGATAGCACTCTAGAATAAAACATACAGTATATGGACCTTTCTTTTTTTCTTGCTCCTGATTTGAACAAGCCAACCGGAAAAAATTATGAGGCAATCAGGGAAATTTAAATAATTTAAATAATGACTGGGTATATGACGATATTCAAGAACCACTGCTAATTTTTAGGTGTAATGATGGTTGTGGTTATACATTTTTAAAAGTCCTTATATTTTAGACACACATCAAAAGAAGCAGTGACAGTGGACATGGTATGTGGAATTTGCCTTAAAATAAGCCTTTAAGGGACAAAAAAAAGTGGGTGTGATTATAAAGGAAAACAAGATTGGACATACACTGATGTCTGTTAAGGCTTTTCATTATACTATTCTGTCCATTTCCATGTATTTGAAAATTTCTATTAAAAAAAAAAAGTAGGGCGCCTGGGTGGCTCAGTTGGTTAAGCGACTGCCTTCGGCTCAGGTCATGATCCCAGGGTCCTGGGATCGAGTCCCGCGTCGGGCTCCCTGCTCAGCAGGGAGTCTGCTTCTCCCTCTGACCCTCCCCCTTCTCATGCTCTCGCTCTATCTCATTCTCTCTCAAATAAATAAATAAAATCTTAAAAAAAAAAAAAAGTAGTATAAGAAAATGTGAGGCCAAGAGGGAAGAACAGAGTAAAAATGTTTTACCACCACAGATAATTCATAAATACAGGCACAAATCATTGAACTAATGCTTGAGGAACAAGCCCCAAACCAAGTGAAATTTGTTGGCTCCACCTTTTTAAGAAGAAACTGGAGAAACAGGTTAACTACATAAAGGCCAGATTTTGTCAGGAGACTAATTATCTTTTAAATAATTCCGGAGGTTAAAAAGGTATGCTATTATTGTAAAAAAGATATGACTGACTTCCAGAAGAAATCTCAGATATAGAAAGGGATTCCCAAAGCTTAAACCTGTAAAACAACAGGGACCACACTTGATGACACTAACTACAGCCCACATTGTTAAGAACTATTAAATGTGAGGGCAGAGAACAGCTAAAGGCACTTGCTCCTTTTCCGTATCAGGCAACAATAGTTTCTACAGTAAGATATTCCAAAAGAATGCACACTCTACTCCTTTAGCTTTTGCAACACAGGTATTTAATTATACAGGAAACAATTTCTCTATTCACCTGTATTACTAAAAACTTGTCCTAAGAGAAAACTCTTGACTTTCTGAAGCTTAAAGCATTTTTATACAGAATTGATTCTGTAATTTTGAAAATTTACAAACCTTAAGAAAAGTTTAATGAACCCTAGATTTACTATGGTTAACTTCTCTTCCCTTTTTTCCTTCTTTTCGTCCTTTTGCTGAACCATTTGCAAGTTATCTGCAGACTTATTTCATCCCTAAAAACCGGCATAGATCTGCCTAAGAACAAGGGCATTCTTCTGCACAACTACAATACAGTGATCACGTTTGGGAACATGAACACTGACTCGTTACTATTATTTAATGAGCCCGTATTCCAATTTCTCCAGTTGTCTCACTAATGCCCTTTATAGTTGTTTCTTTGCGGTATTTGAAACATTAAAAACCGGTTGCTCAAAGACATTAGAATAGGAGAAAACAGTATAGAGATGGCTATAAAACAAGAATTCCAAAAGTATAAATTCAGCCTGGTGCCCAAATGCCTGATTTAACTGAATTTAAAAGAACCAGAAGAGCTCAGGAATGCTCACACTTACAGTGAGCTCAAATGCTTTCACAGAAAAATATAATTATGCATCTAATTTTACAAAGTATTTTAACTCCATCTCTCGTAACCACTTTCGAGTTACTTTCCTCAACAGTCCTAGCCCATAAAAACGCACAAAATGCTCCTTTCTTGGGACATATGTGTGGGTTCCGCAGGATTACAAAAACATGGTGAGAAAGCAGGGACCTCACCTCGGCATGGACAGAGTTGATATGATACTTGACACCACTCTCTGACACAAATTCTTTTTGACACAGGAGACATTTGTATTTTCCAGCCACAAAGTTTCCCTGTTTTCAAGACAGAAAGAAAAGGGAATGGTAAATTCAGGAACACATACCTGGGTCATGTGTGGGGGTCATTAGAGATGAAAAAAGGGGATTTTATTTCAGCAAAGGTAAGAAGGAAGAAAATCCAAAACAGCAATATATTTAGGAAAACCAGATTGGGCCAGACTATCACTACTATAAATCTATCCTAAAATAATTCTATACGTAATACCCCCACCCCCTCAACACAACCTGAAGTTCTCCTACTTGTATTATAGAACATGCCACACTTTTCTATCTTCCCTTGTTTCTGTCACTTCACTTCCAGGTTCTCTCGGTTCCTCTTCCCAAATTATCAAACTCCTGAAGTTCACCAGAGGCACCAATGTATATAATTCTTCCCACTATAATTCACTGCTCCAAAGAGTGCCTTGGACATCCAAAATTAAAGAAGTATCATCCATAATACCCAGTTGAAGGGCTCAGACACTAAGATCATGATGACAAACTCCTTAGTATTCCTGGACAGATCTGGTTTGGATGCCTACACTCCCATGCTGCCTTGAACTGAGACTTCTCTCCCCTCCTGAAGCTCTGAGTGTCCGTGGTGTTCATTTTGTGTGAAGAGATATTTCTGAATGGAATTAAAAAGTGGCAGCAGTCCCCATAGCTGTGGGTTGTAGGGCACCTGGGTCAACACAGAAAAGATTCAGTGAGGTGAACAGCTGTCTCCCTGACACCCATGGAGAGAGCCTACTTCTCATCCCCAGAGGCCAGTATAATTCAGATGGGATTAGAGGATCTTCATCAATCCAGATAAGCACACGTAAGTTGATTCTAGAAAGTTTAAGGCCCAAAAAGACAGGGCAGGCCCAAGGCAGGAGAGGCTCAGGTGGAAGAAGTTAAAACCCTGGAAGAGGCTCAGAATTAATATTATTTTTCTCCAAATTCTTTAAATGATAAGATTTAAGGCTATGTTGGCTTTTTCTGTATCTTGGACACATCCTGGCATCCCATCCAGTAACAGACCAAGAATCTTTAGGACATAAAAAACTAAACCAGCCTTTGAAGATAACAGCAAACAGGACAACTAGCTGTTCACCTAAACTGAATTCTCTTCCATATCAGACTATTTCAGAGGTCATGTTAAGATAAATTGTTCAGAAAGTTACAAACCAAGGTACAAGAGCCCAGGTGAGCTTTAAGGCCTGATACACTACTGTAGACAGCCTCACAACCCTGAAAAAGAGAAGAAGAAATAACGTGAAGATTATACCAAACCTCATCCTTCTCTTAGCAATCTGGTCGTTTACACTGACCAACTGTACATTTGGAGGAAGAAGCCCAATAAATTATATTGCAAACCAAACAGGAAAAGAATTCACACATAAGCCACAAAAGCAAAAAGAGAAAACCAAGGACAGGTTTAAAGAAAAAAAAAAAAAGTGAACAAGCTGTTTATAAAAGCTTAAGATATTCTCTTCCCTGGGACTTTTTCTCTGACGCTTAGAGAAACAGAAAATTGCACAGTAAGATTTTTTTTTTAATCTGCCTTCTTCAGTACAAATGTGTCTATTTCTTGAGTATCTGCTCCTTCCCCAAGTACTGCATATATAGCTGTGGTAGGTTAAAGATGGCTGGAAATTCTCTGCCACTCTTCCCTGTGAGAAGTGGAGTCTGCTTACCCTCCCTTTGAATCTGGGTGAACCCTGTGATTCCTCTGACCAACAGAATGCCATGGAAATGATGCTGAACAGATTCTGAAGCTAGGCCTTAAGAGATCTGCAGCTTCCACCTTCATGTTCTTGGGATACTCAGAAGTCAGTTGCCACGTACCCTGCTGGTAACCCACTACACTCTGATGGAGAGAGGCCATGTGGACAGCCGAGCTCCCAGCCAAACTAGTTACACAGAAGCCATCTTGGACATTGAGGTCCCATCCAAGCTTGCAGCTAAATACAACCCACGAGTGATCCCAGCGGGTGCCGTGTACAGCAGGAGAATGTTCTCTGAGCCCTGGCAGAATTAGTGATTTACAGAATTCTGAACAAATACAATAATTGATGTTTTAAACCACTGAGGTTCAGGTACTTCGTCATGATGGAATAAATAACTGAAACAACAGTTTGATAAACATTTACTGAATAAATGAATGAGAAAGAACCACCTGGTTAGGGCACTGAATGCGATGATATTTCTTGATATCTGACTTCCATTTGTGTAGGACTTCCTGGCTGAAGGTAGGTAGCCCAGGGCGAGTATATTTTAACTACAAGACAAGAAACATTTTATTGGAGGAATCCGATTTCCAACCAAAACACCCCAAAAGTTTCACACCCAACTCTTCAGGTTATGTAATTCTGGACTTCAACAAGCACACTTCCATATGCAGAAAAACTGTAGTATGTAAGACCTTTAAATACAAATTTACCTGAAACTGGTAAGGACAACTGTCTACTGTTTAATCTTAGGAAGTCTGACTTTTAAGAGAGGGCAGGAGACTTTCAGATATAGCACTTCATCTATAGTTTGAAAAAGCTTAATGACAGAACATTTACACAGTTAAAACACTTGTTACAAAAAAGACAGGGATACAAATATGTACTGTATATAAAATATACTTATCGGGTACACATATACACACACATTTATAATACATTCAGAAGAAATATATGTAGATGGGGAAAAGGCTAGAAGGCTATAAATGAACATGTTAACAGTAGTTGTCTCTGGGTGGTGGAATTTTGAGTGGTTTTAATGTTTTTTCCCTGCTCCTCTGCATTTCTCCTTTTTCTTCAAAGGTGTCATGTTAATTTTGGGTTGGTTTTTTTTTTTTAAGATTTTATTTACTTATTTGAGAGAGAGACAAGAGATAGCGAGAGAGAGCACAAGCAGGGGGAGGGGCAGAGGGAGAGGGAGAAGTAGGCTCCCTGCTCGGGCTCCCTGGAATCAAAGGAGGGCTAATCCCAGGACCCTGGGATCATGACCTGAGCCAAAGGCAGACGCTTAACCAACTGAGCCACCCAGGCACCCCAATTTTTGGTATTTTAAAAATTCAAACAAAAACACTGATGTTCAACCTAAAACAAAGATGTGAGAGAACTCTGGGGATGGAACACACCATCTTTCCTTCTACTGCCCAAGTAGAATTAACTATTCCTCACACTCGCCTTCATGTGCTTTGACACAAGTTAGTCTCTTCTTAAAACTGCAGCTGTAGTTTCCAGAAAAGAGACAGCTAGCACCTGGAGAGACAGTTCTTACAAAGTCCACCACAGGTAACAGCTATATTTCCATTGAGTAAACGATCCTCCTCCTTGAAAAAAATAGGTATCTGAAACAGATACCGAGACAGAAAAACAGAACCAAAGCCCATAGAGGTAAGGGGAAGGAAGGCAGGCACCCTAAAGAAACTCTGGCAAATCAATAAAAGGAGTCAGAGCACAGAGCTGGCTTTATTTATAAGCACCTCCTCTCCTCTGCAGCTAGTGTATATGGGTCCATCTAAAATCCTTTTATAGTGATAGCAGAATATTTATAAAAACTATTATATTCATATAATAAACTATCATATTTATGCAGCTATTAAAAAAAAGAAATGAGAATAATCTCAATGAACACATATGGAGTGATTTCCAGGATATACTTTTAAGTGAAATAGAGCGAAGTACAAAAAAAGTACCTACGTAAGAAAGAAAAGAATATAAGAAAATACACATTAATGTATGGTGATTAACATAACATAAAAAAAAAAAATCTGGCCATCCATCCCATAAAAATATAAGAAGGATAAACCAGAAACTACTGAGTGTGGTTATCTTTGTGGGGAGCAGGGTGGGAATAGGATGAAAATAAAAGGGTACTAGGAACAGGACAACTGGGAAGAGACCAGTGGCCCTTCTCTAAGAAAACCTTTAATACAGGTCTGACTTTTAGAACTACGGTAATGTTTCACATACCCCCAAGATAAATGACTACTTTCAATTAAACAGGACATATGGGGAACCCAAAATGTAATGTAACATATGAACCTAATGATTACAAATGAGAAACCTAATGAAAGGGGGGAACCAATCTAAGTAACTACAAAATAGTACTCTGATTATACAGTATAAGGCCAAAGATGAAAAGAACCGTAACAAATACTGTTCTCTAGTTAGTAAATCTGTTTTTACAGGGGTATGGGAAAACAACTGTAAAACTATGTTATACTAGCACTAAGCAAGTAAGTAAATATATTGTACACAATGAGAGCCAGGTCTCTCACTGTTGGAGAAAGGAGTTACAAATAAGCACAGAGGAAGACAAGAATGAAACTTGCGGTGTTGGACTGGAATTGATGGTATCACGGCCTTAAATATGTATACAGATAGAGAGACATAAAAATGAACAGAATAGAGAGGGAGCCTGGGTGGCGCAATGAAGAGCCAACTCTTAAATTTCACCTCAGGTCATGATCTCAGGGTCCTGGATCAAACCCCACGTTGCGCTCTGCACTCAGCGTGGAGTCTGCTTGTCCCTCTCCCTCTGCTCCTCCCCTCACCCGCTCCCTC
The DNA here is from genome assembly GCF_011800145.1 of Mirounga leonina. NCBI lineage: Eukaryota > Metazoa > Chordata > Mammalia > Carnivora > Phocidae > Mirounga > Mirounga leonina. The sequence goes on along the minus strand of NW_023270305.1, from coordinate 14,717,652 downwards.
GCTCTCTCAAATGGATAAATGAAATCTTAAAAAAAAAAAAAAGAACAGAGTGTGTGTATGACCCATGAGTATACATATATATGTATATGCATATACATATGCACCCTTGGATATGCATATACACACACACACACACACTCACATACTTATATATATCATATATCTCCTAGCTCTATCCACCAAGAGGGCCCAGAAGCAATAACACCCCAGCAGGAATGAATACACCTACCATTCAAATCTTGGTTTTTAAATATATTCTCCAATAAAAGAAATCAGGATTCCTTGGAGAAATGGTTGATTCTAGGGCTAGGGCAGAGAATATATGAGATGACCCTACAGCATCTCATGGTGTCAAAAAGTAACAAAGTATTCAAAAAAATGATAGCAGCATGTCATAAAGACACAGGGGCCCACTTGGAAGAGCTCCTGATGGCCAACTCTGGGACAGTTTGAGCCACAAAATTAACAACAATAACAGCACCGTATTATAATGCTACAATAAAATATCCATGAGTCCATACTGATATAAGCAGATTAATAGAAGAAAAGGATGTATCTTTCTGACAGAATTCCAATTAATAACTGTGGAAGAAATAATGGAAATACTAAACATCATTAGGCAAACAACCGTAATAATAATTGTTGCAGTGGGCAGAAGTATGATAAGGGTAGTTGCATAGTGTCAATCCCGCCACAAAATATTCACTAATTACAAGGGGGAAAACTGTAATTTTGCCTTGGAGAAAACTGGACAACACATCCTCATCAAGTGATCAAACCAGTGATTTAACACCAGTAAAAAGACACATCAATATCATATACTTCCTGATATGGTGCACTGAGAAGGGCCAACACTGCTTCAGTGGTATTCTTGATAAAAACATAGGACCCTCAATCTAATCTCAAGAAAACACTAGACAAATCCCTATTAGAGATATTCTACCAAATAACCAGCCCGTCCTCTTCAAAGTATCAAGAGCACAAAAAACAAAAAACAAACAAAAAAAAAGCCAGAAGAATTATAACAGATGGGAAGAGACTAAGGAGACACAGTAAAGAGAATTAAATGTGAGATCCTGATGGTATCCTATTATGGGATCCTGATGGGATACTATGTTATTGGTTATGTAGGATACTGGCATTAGAGGAAGCCAGGTAAAGAGCAGATGGGAACTCTGTACTAACTTTGCAATGGCTCTGCAAGTCTAAAATTATTTCCAAATAAAAAAGTTTTTCAAAAAGGATAAATATTTGTGAAATAATAAAAAATATATATTGGTCTCTGCCCTCAGTTCCTGTTGGTACTTCGTTTTTGACCCTGGTTCCTGACAGAGAGCTCCTAAAACTCCTAAGTTCCGGAGTAATACCAGTATTTGACACAGAGCTCATAATCCCTTTTCATAATCCCCCAATTCTTGGTAGGCTCCTGGGTGGGGGGCTAGTCACCAGAAAGACCAAGCCATGACTTGAAGCTTGGAACTTTCAGACCCATTCCCCATTCTCTGGAGAGGGAAAGGAGCTAAAAATGGAGTTAATCAATCATGCCTACATGATGAAGCCTCCATAAAAATCCCAAAATTATGGGGTTCAGAGAGCTTCTGGATTGATGAGCATATATATGTGCCCAGGGGGTGATATACCCCCAACTCCACAGGGACAGGAGGTCCTATGCTTGGGACTCTTCCAGACCTCACTCTATTTTTCATCTGATTGTTCATCTGTAGGTTTTATTATATCCTTCATAACAAACCAGTAAACATGTTTCCCTGAATTCTGTAAGCCATTCTAGCAAATTATCAAAACCAAGGACGGAGTTATGGGAACCCCAATTTATAACCAAATCAGTCAGAAGTACAGGTGACAACCTGAGACTTGTGACTGGCATCTGAAATCGGAGCAGTCCTGTGGGACTGAGCCCTTAACTTGTAGGATCTGACACCAACTCCAGGGAGATAGTGTCAGAACTGAATTATTTGTAGGACACCCAGGTGGTGCTAGAAAATTGGTCTGTGTGGGAAAAACCCACAAACCTGGTGTCAGAAGTTTAAGTGTGCAGTAGTGTGAGAGCAAAGGAAAACACAAGAGTCTTTTCCTAGACAATATTGCTTGTATTTGTATCAAGAAACACTGGAAGGGGGTGCCTGGGTGGCTCAGTCAGTTAAGCGGCTGCCTTCGACTCAGGTCATGATCCCAGAGTCCTGGGATCGAGACCCACATCAGGCTCCCTCTCAGGGGGGAGTCTCCTTCTCCCTCTCCTTCTGCAGCTCCCTCTGCTATTCCCCTGCTTGTGCACTCTCTCTCTCTCTCTCTCTGTCAAATAAATAAATAAACTCTTAAAAAAGAAACATTGGAAGGACACACAAGAAACCAGTAACAATGGTTAACCCATGGAGACAGGATAGAACAAGGATAGGGTGAGAGTGAGATATCTCAATGTTTATCACCATTTTGACTTTTGAATGACAAGAATGTATAATCTATTCAAACAAATTAAATTTTTATTTTACTTTATTGGGGGGGAGCGGCACAGGGAGAAGGAGAGAGAGAATCTTAAGCAGGCTCCACATCCAGTGCTGACCCGACGCAGGGCTTGATCTCACAACCCTGAGATTATGACCTGAGCTGAAATCAAGAGTCAGACGCTTAAATGACTGAGCCCCAAGTTACCCCTAAATTTTTAATTTAAAAAACAAAATGATAATTCCCTTAGCCGACACAATGTCAAAATATAAAACAGCTGATTTTAGAAAAGTATTTGCTAGATAAGACTATCAAAACTTATCAGTGAGCTAACAAATATTTATGTCAAATTCTCTACCACAGACCATGCACAGTGAGAACAGTTGGACTACAATATCACAATATACATATCACTGTACAAAATTCACATTTAAACTGAATTTAGATAACCATATACTTTAGCCTGTGGCAGGAAGAAAGTAGCAGTAAGTCTAAAAGAAGAAAGGATAATCTGATATTCAAAAACAGGATCCTACTCCTTGGACACCTGTAGGACTGATTTTTAGGCCAAATAAGAGGTATCAACTTCTAAAATTTGACCCATTTTCTTTTAACATACGACATTCCTCTCACATGAGTCTAAGCCCTAAGCCAAATCTAAACTGTTCTTGTCCGTACCAATGGAGAGTAATAGGTCCTTAGCTCTAATCTTAATTCTCACTGTATATCCTCCCAAGCCCTTCCCACGACTACTCCCATAAGTCATATACCCCTTGTCTCCTCTTGGCCAAATAATGTTCCTCTGGTCTATGATCTATTTTAAACTAAAGGCTTCCAAGCTGGGTCCTACACCCTGCAGAAGTACGTGGAGGGAATGATAAAAGTATCAAGGAGAAGGCCAAGCAGACAAGGCTTTGGGCTCACTACCTCTAGTTTATTCAGAGTGACTCCGTTTTCAGTTATTTTACATACTGCTGTTTTATATAAGCTTTCATTTGGAAAACAGAGTGGGTAGGGAGAGGAGTTCTGTGGCTAGAAAAACAAGTTGAAAGCATTTACCTAAACTAAACACAAACTACTAACTAACAAAGTGGAAACACACTGGTCAACAACTAGGCAAAAAACTAATCTGGGAATTCCGGTCCCCTCTGGAAATAGTCTAAAATTAAGAGGGTTCCTTAAGAAACTTCTGAAACAGACTGTCTCTCTAGGACCCACATGAATCCAAACACTGAAGCTGGATCAGACATGTTCCATCTCTAAGAATAAAGAAGCAAAATATCATTTATCACGTAGCCAAGTGCATTTACTTTTCCATATATAGAAAGCACAGTATCAGACACAGTTCTAAATTAATACTTTAAGTTTCTACTTTACCTTCCGATCATCAGGTACCAAATCCTGAAGCACCTTCCTCTTAGGCCATTCCTTGGCCAGTTCAGCAGAAGCCAGCTCCTGCAGGTGGTATACAGCTATCTTGGCAGAACGCCTCTGAACTCGACCCCCACTCTTTGGCTCCAGGCTCATCTCCTTTAAGCACTCTGGCTGTCCTGACTCTGGATAGAATGAGATCTGCAAGAATGAGACATAGCAAAACACAGGCCTGAGAAGTGGCTTCCATCAGAGCCAATGATTAAAGGCTATCCTTCCTGCTAAAGTATCAAAAGCTATTTACTAGTTTGCTAACCATTAGCATAAAGCTCCACCACCTTAATGAATATTTTGTTGGTTAAAAAAAACTTCTTCAGATATTGTTTTAATAAGTCAAAGTGGTTAAAGGTCAAGACACAGCCGTGTGCAAAGACATGACCTCAACCCATATCTAATACTACATATAAAAATTAACTGAAAATGGGGCGCCCGGGTGGCTCAGTTGGTTAACCGACTGCCTTCAGCTCAGGTCATGATCCTGGAGTCCCAGGATCGAGTCCTGCATCAGGCTCCCTGCTCAGCAGGGAGTCTGCTTCTCCCTCTGACCCTCCCCCCTTTCATGTGCTCTCTCTCTCTCATTCTCTCTCTCAAATAAATAAAATCTTTAAAAAAAAATTAACTGAAAATGAATCAAATGTAGACCATATAACTGTAAAACTTCTAGAAGAAAGCATGGGAGGAAATTTTTGTAATCCTGGGTATGATTGTTTTTTTGATGTCACCCTGGCTAAGCTACAGTCATCAGCTATTCAACCAAACACTAATCTACATGCTGATGGGAAGGTACTTTGTAGATCTAATTTTTAAAGTCCAAAATTAGTTGACCTTAAGTAAGACAGAAGAAAAGGCAGGAGAGATTCGGAGCGTGAGAGAGACTCAATACATCTGCTGACTTGAAGATGAAGGAAACCACAAGTGAGAGAATGCAGATGGCCTTCAGAAGCTGAGAACAATTCCTAGCCTACAGCAAGCAAGGAAATGAGGTCCTACAACTGCATGGAACTCAATTCTTAATTTTAATGAGCCTCAAAACAGATTCTCCCCCTTGAGCCTCCAGAAAGGAATAGCCCTACTGACACTCTGATGCCAGCCTGGTGAGGTTCTACGCAGGGGAGCCAGCTGAGCCGTGCTATACCTGGACTTCTGGCTTAATAAAGTGAGTTCATACAGTTGTGTTGTTTAGGCCATTAATTTTGTAATTTTTTTTTTATAGCAGCAACAGAAAACTGTACCTTGGGTTGGCCAACGTATCTCAGATACAACATTAAAAGCATTATCCATAAAAGGAAAAAAAGATAAATTGAACTTTATCGAAGTTAAGAATTCTACTCTTTGAAAAACACTGTCCAAAAATTAAAAGACTAGCTAAGGCTGGGAGAAAATATTTACAAGACATGTATTTGATAAGGGACTTTTGTCCAAAATACATAAAAAACTCAGAATATTTTCAAAACTTAATAGTAAGACAATAAAACTACAGTAATAAAAAAAGGATTGCAATGGCCACTTCACTAAAGAGGACAGACACTTCACTAATGACCCACATTGCCAATAAGCACATGAAAGGATGGTTAATGTCATTAGTCATTAGGGAAATGCAAATTTAAACTGCGGGGAAATACCACTGCATACCTAACAGAATGGATTAAGAAAAAATGATACTGGCAATAGCAAGTCCTGACAAGGACACAAAAAACTGGAATTCTCATTTTTGCCAGTGAGAATGCAAAATGGCACAGCCACTTTGAAAACCAGTTTGGCAGTTTCTTATAAAGTTAAACATATATTTATGATTCAACCTAGCAATCCCATTGCTAAGTATTTACCCAAGAGAAATTAAAATTTAGTTTCAAACAAAAGCCTTTTATGTGAATGTTTATAGCAGCTTTATTCATAATTGCCAAAAAATGGAAACAACCCAAATGTTCTTCAACTGGTGAATGGATAAAGAAACTGTGAAACATCCATACAATGGAATCCTAGACAGAAATAAAAAGAAATAAATTAATGATACATGCAACACATGGATGAATCTCAAATGTGTTATGCTAAGTGAAAGAAGCCAGACTCAAAAGGCTATACATTGTATGACTCCATTTATATGCTATTCTGCAAAAAGCAAAACCATAGGGACAGAAAATAGATCAGTGGACAAACCGTTCTATATCTTGAATGTGGTGGTGACTACACGACTGTATGTATTTGTCAAAACTCTTATAACTGTACACTAAAAAGGGTGAATATTAATTACCATATGTAAATTATACCTTGAAACTTAACTCTAAAAAAAACATGAGGTGGGGCAAGCCTAGAAATCAAGAAAAAAATGTCAAGACCAAAAAATTGGTACAAAAGAACCAGCTGGACAGAGATTTCCGCAAAATTTCTAGCTAAACGGGAACGCCTTAAGCTTTAAAAATATAATAATGAGTTTACTTCTGCACAGATTAAACACTGAACTTTGATTTCTCTAACCTAATTATGTTCAAAGGGCAGAAAAAAGAGAACCAAGGAAAAACAAGAGAAAACAAAAGCATTCAAAGATTAAAAAGGGATACAAATGAGGAACCAAGGATGTATGGGAAGATGTAAGGGTAAGTAGTCACCACAAAATAGATCCCCAAACAGGGTCTGGAAAGTAATCAGTACTCACAGGCCCATGCTCTGACCTCAGGTGATACGCAAGTCCAGCCTTCGATTTATATGGCTTTCCACAGTGGTGACATTTCAGGGTCATCTCCTCCAGCTCTGCAGCCCCTTTGCCACATTTTCTGACATGGTACAGATATCCCATGATGCTGGTGAAGCTACTAGAGCAACTCTGAACACAGGAGAGAGGCCTGAACTATAATCTTACATCTTTTGACATGATCTCTCAACAGCCACAAAAGACTCAACCACATCATATAAATAGGTCCTTTGACATCACTAGACCCTCTCCAACACTTCCCATTAGCACAGCCCTTCCTTGTCCCTTGTACCTGCCCAAACAGCTGTCCTGTCTACCATCAAGAGTGATATTCAATCAGTTTAGTCAGCATTCAGTAAACTAGCACTGTATGTTTCCTCTGTGGTAGACCTTCCTCTCTGGTCTGTGACTCAACTCCGCCCCGGTAGCAAACACCCAGCAATGCCAAAGCTCCTCACAGGGAGATTACTGGGAGCCTTTCATCACACTAAAGATGGGTGGTAAAGGAACCCCTCTGAACAAAGAAAAAGGGGAGAAAAATAAGTTTGTGGAGATGAGAAAGAAAAATAAAGAACTATTCATGAATTCAAAACACCTGGAAAAGCAGGAGCCACTCTTATGCTGGAAGGTGACACAGAACCAGGTCTACAAGAAAGAAGGAGGAGAAATGGAAGAAAGTAACAAAAGACATTGACTCAAGACTCCAGGCTAAAGGAGACGCTGTCCCTGGGCTCTTACCTCACGCATGCACCTGAGCTTTCCCAGTCTCTTTAGAACTGTTCGGAGCCGTTCTCTCTCACTTGGCTCATCTATTTCATCTCCAGCCTTCAAAATGGGCTAGAAAGCAAGAGAAGCAAACAAGCAGATGATTCATGGAAAAGACAGATACAGAAAAAAATGCTATCAGGAGAATCAAGGACTGGACTAGCACCTAAGCCGATGCCCATGAAACTTAGTTATCTGACCCTTGGCTTTCTCCATCTTCTCCTAGACAGACAAGGAAACAAATGCAATGCAAATAAGAGTCCAGAGCCTCTATCTTCGAGGAGATGAACCTTTGGAGCTAACCTAAACACATAAATACCCACCACAAAGGTTTCATTGTGCATAATCCTTCTATCAAAAGGGTGTTCTTACAACCCTAAAAAGCCCCAGAGCCTTAGCCACCTCCACTGGGTTATCCACACTCATCTATGTAAAGACATGCAAACACCACACAGGCTCATATGGGACAGAAGACACTCTTACCAAGCTATTATGATTTGCCATGACGTGATACTTCATCCCCGCCAGTGAACGAAGCTGTTTCCCACAATGATGACACGTAAACATTTCCTACGAGGAAGAAATACTGCTCAGTGCCAGGCTGTTCAACAAAGAAACAGAATGTTAAAAAGTCCTACTCAGATGCTCTCGACTGTATCTCCTTTATTTCCCAAACTCAACAGTCAATGAATCTCAAAATCCCACATCAGTGTCATGTCCTCAAGGACAAAGTAAAAGCAACTCATTTTTAAAGTAGTAAGAATTACCATTTACTAAGTGCCAACTATTTGCCAAGTAATGGGATGGGCACTTAGCCTGTATTATTGCTTTCTTATCCTCTCAGGGGCTGCACAAAATTATTTTCTCTCTCTTATAAATGAGAAAACCGACGTCCACACATAAAAAAGCTAAATGACACAACCAGTAAGTGGCTGAGTGAAGATTCAAACCCGAGTCTGTCAGACTCAAAAGCCTCTGTTTTCCTCATAACACAATGTTGCTGCTTTTCCACAGTCATCAATACACCCGACACAGCAACAGATGTCCAAGGTATGGGGAAAGATCGTAACTGTCACGAAAGGCCACAAAATCTCTAACCTGTTTGCAGGTCTCCATGTGTTTCTTTAAGCCCTCTATGGTCTTTCTCCCCACTGCCTGGCAGGTAGGACAGGAGACACTGCCTTTATCCACGATTTCTAAGTACCACTGTTCCTCCAAACTGCCTACAAAGGAGAAAAAGGAATACCTCATAATCTGCAGAATTCTCTAGAAACAAAAAGCACAATCCTGAAACTTAGTAAAAGTATCATAAAAATGGTTTGTTCCCTTTCTGGGAAAAAGACTCTTGCTGCATATAATTTCTAGAAATAATTCTTTTTTCAGTCAGTGAGGAGTTTCTGAAACACCTACTCAATTTCCCATGATAAAAACCATCTGAGCACCACTCAAAAGCCCAGCGGCTTACAGAACTGGGCAACATTTTTTTTCTAGCTTTACTGAGGTATAAGTGACAATGGGCAACACTTTCAAAGCAGCATATAACAAGCAGATACTGAGATATAAAACAGCCAGTTTGCTGAGTGTTTCCTGTGTGCCTGAGACTTTGTGAAATGTTTTTATCCCGTTTAATCTCCACGAAAATTCTGACTGCCCTCATTATCCCTACTTAGAGACAAGGAAACCGAAGTTTGCAGAAGTTACTAGATGGCGGCAGGCCAGAACACCAATTAAGAGCCAAAACTTCAACAAGGGCCTGACTAGCCTCCAAACCCATGCCCCTAATAACTGCCTCCTTAAAGAAACTCTTTGCTACATCATTCCTTAACCACCACAACCAACAACAAAAACAGGGTGTGAGAACTAGATACCCCAAAGCTTCCAACAGAAAACATACCTGCTGCATAAGCTGGTGGTTCCTTCCGAATACGACGAGCCTGGGATTTGGGATTAGGTTGAGTTCTAGTCCGTTGCTTCCTCCCTGACACAAGACAGAAACTTGAAGCCCAACATGTCAACTTTGCTCCCCCCTCTCTACTACCAAAATCTCTTCCTTCCTCTTCTCAACACCCTGTGCCCGACTCCCTCAACCAACTGACTCCCTTAGGTTGTAACAGAAAAAACAGGTAAAGTCAGGCAAGATGGAAGCCATTCGAGCCAAAAAATGAAAGGGCTCAACAGTGTTTCAAGGGCCAAAACCTAAGATCTCTCTTGTACTTCTAAAGAATAAAGCCCAGGCACCCAAGGAAGGAGAATGAGCAAAGTTACTCCCTTACCATAAAGCTTATGCTTCTTCTGAGGAAATTCTCGATAGTCTTCATCTTCTTCCTGCCTGGGTTTCCTTTTGCCTTTGGTTGATACGCCACCTGACCCTGAAATACCGTACAAAAAGAAACAAACAAAACCCTCAGCATGGCTTACAAGTGAACATCTCGGCCTGCCTTCAAACCATCATTCACAAGATCATCAGTGAGCACAAGCCTCACAGAAGTGTTTGGACATTTTTAGGCAAGTTGGTAAACTTCACTAACTCACTCAACCTCCACTTTTCCCTTTTTACTGTTCTCCACCCAAGTGAGCAATTGTTCCCTATGAGTAATGCGAGCCTTCAGGCAATGTGCTTCTTTGATCTTGATTCAAGGCTAACACTGAAGTAGAAGAATTGTTCCAGATAAAGGGCTACTAAGGACCCTTGAGACTATGCCCACCAAGACTATTACACCCAGAATCACCCTTACACCAGCCCCTAAACTTCAACAGAGGACCAAACTGCAACAATGCGAAAGAAGTTCAAATCTTGTGAAGAGGAAAGGCTGAAAACAGCCGAATCTAGAGGAGTGAAGATCAGCAGAATTTCACTCTAAAAAGAAGGGCAGTTCACAAAGTTGAATAGTATGTGGCGGCCTAACACAAATGTGAGATACACATATGTGATCCTTAATACTTTAAGAGCCATTTACAACAGCTACCTAGAGAGTGCTCTGCCTTTGAAATAAGACAGAGATAGTGGTACCTTCTACACGGGAAGCAGCAGCTGGCTTGACCCTTCTCATCTTCATCCAGTAGGTCGATTTTCGGAAGGACGGTGTAAAATCACTCACTGGCTCACATGAAGAGGCAGACGATGAGCCACTTAAGGAGTCATCATGAGGGATAGTGTACTGGAAACTATTATCCTTTATGGAGCACTGGGTCCTGCTATTAATATCACACAAATATATATACCACAAAGGAGGATCTGAAGTAATGTTCCTGTTAATTATTTTATATCATAAGAAGACAAGTTAGTTACCTATGCAAAAACTAAGAAGCCTGATAATAAAAACAGAATTGAGATTGTAATCTAACAATTACAATGGTTGATCAAATACAACATATAAAATTATTATTATACTTCATTGTAATAAGAGAAAGCAGTCCACATGAATGATCACTCTGCAGCCCAAGCAGGCATTCTTTCCTAGATTGATCAAAGAAAAGAAAGTAGTCAAAGTAATAGGGTGTTCTATGATCCTTTAGAAGATCCCCTGGATCAGTAACCAGGTATGTCCAGGCCTCCCTACTTCTCTGACAGAGGGACAGTAACTAAATAGTATCCCTGAGAACAAAGAAGGAAAAGAACAGTTTGTAGAGCCCTAGTCTGATCCATCTTCCCTCTCCCTTAGCTGCCTCCCTAAACATGGTGTCAGGGCTGTCCTGTCTTATTTAGGCAACATGATTCTTAGCTCCCATAGTTAAAGGAAGGGTGCTGCTACCTTGTCTGAGGTAAGCTGGCCAGGGAAGTCTGGTATACAGCTAGATCCAAATTCCCAAATCTAAGACCAGTCAGTATGTAGTTAACAAACATTACCCAGTAACTACAAAGTATCTTCTAGGTCATTCAGAATGCACAGAGGAGCAGCAGTTCTCAAAGTGTGGTCCAAGGACCTCAAGACATCCCTTTTCCAGCTAAAGATCTGTGTGAGGCCTGCGTTAGGTTTATGGCTTAGAAAGGTCACTCTGGATGCTATATGGAAGATGACCCATGGAGGAAAAGTGAATAAAGGGAGAAGGGTTAGCAGCTTATTGTTAACAGTATGGAAAAGAGATGATAAGGACTTGAACGAAAGGTTTTGTAGTTAGCAGATTCTAGATAACATTTAGTGGCAGAGCTGATAAGAATAACAGAAAGGTTGTGGTAAGGAGATGGAAGTAACACAGGTGACCATTCTTTTTTTTTTTTTTTTAAGATTTTATTTATGGGGCGCCTGGGTGGCTCAGTCGGTTAAGCGACTGCCTTCGGCTCAGGTCATGATCCTGGAGTCCCGGGATCGAGTCCCGCATCGGGCTCCCTGCTCGGCAGGGAGTCTGCTTCTCCCTCTGACCTTCCCGCCTCTCATGTGCTCTCTCTCATTCTCTCTCTCTCAAATAAATAAATAAAAATCTTTAAAAAAAAAAAAAAAAAAAAAGATTTTATTTATTTATTTGACAGAGGGAGAGAGAACACAAGCGGGGGGAGCAGGAAAGGGAGAAGCAGGCTTCCTGCTGAGCAGGGACCCTGGGATCATGACCTGAGCCGAAGGCAGATGCTTAAGGACTGAGCCACCCAGGTGCCCCCACAGGTGACCATTCTTAAGAAAATATATAAGTAAAATATGATACATGCCTACTATGGAATACTATGTAGTTGTTGGAAGCAATAAACCATTTCTACATATAGAGACATGAACATAACCAAAAAGCATACTACTGAATGAAAAAAGAAACAGGGGTGCCTGAGTGGCCCAGTCAGTTAAGCATCCAACTCTTGGTTTCAGTGGCTCAGGTCATGATCTCAGGGCTATGAGATCGAGCCCTGCATCAGGCTCTGAGTCTGCTTGAGATTCTCTCTCCCTTTCCCTCTGCCCCTCCTCCAAGTGCACATGCACACTCACACACACACTCTCTCTCTCCCCAGAAATAAATAAATAAATCTTTAAAAGAAAAAAGAAGAAACAGAGTAAGACTTAACGTCAATTTGGTAAATTAAAAACAAATATACATGTAAACAACACTAGCTATTTTACAAGGATTCATAAATATTTTAGGACAAATATCAAACTTGCTAACATGGTTGTCTCTGTAAGGGAATGGAAATGGAAACAGGGAAAACAAAAAACAACAGGGACTGATGATGTCGGTATGCTATGAACAGGGAAGAATGATTTTTCCATTCTCTGCACATGAGATCCAAAATTACAAATTTAATACAGCAAAGTCCTGATTCTGCCATGGTACATTAGGCCACTACAGCCCATTCCTCCCATTGATTACAACTAAAAATCCTGGACTCTGAAAAGTAAACAAAGCAGGTGGATTGTGGAGAGGAGTCAAAACTGGGAGAAGTGACTCACAGGGGGTGTGTTTCCCCATTTTGTTTTCCCACACATGTGGCAATGCAATAAGGGGGCCCCATTTGCAGAGTAGCATGGGCAGCCTAAATTCCAATAGAAACTCTATCTTATTGGCCAGAGAAACCAGGAAAAGGGCCTCTGTAGACTAAAATGTGTGAGGGAACTGTGAATAAGAGACAGTCAAAGAAGACGATCCCATAATTCTGTGTATGAATCCACACAAATCACAGCTTAATCTGAACTACATATGTGTAAAACATACCCAAACCAGCTTAGCAAAGGCTTCGAAAAATGAAATAAGATTTGAACAAACTGCACAAGTCTCAGGCTAACCCCTGAGCTGCTAGTAAAAGACAGACCCAAACCAATGTATCAAAAGCTTGAAGAAATGAAACAAGACTTGAAACACCTGGAAAAGTCTTAGACAAACCCCTGAGCTATTCAAGACAGACCTAAACCAACATAGCAAAGACTCAAAGAATGGAACTAAGATTGAACCAATGCCCTCAGAAGGCAAGACAGAACTTATGGTCTGAACAGTAAGCAGGTTACTTGCTAAAATAAAAACAGCAATGATCTCCCAGAAGATTCTAAAAAGACCCAACGTCTATACAAATAACATTCACAATCTTGGGAATAAATCCCAAAATTATGCAACACACAAAGAACCAGGAAAATGTGCTTAACTCCAAAAGGAACAGATAATGAACAAATGTCAACCCCAAAATGATCCAGATGTTAGAACTATCAAAGATTTAAAGCAGCTATTATAGGGGCGCCTAGGTGGCTCAGTGGGTTAAGTGTCTGCCTTTGGCTCAGGTCACGATCCCGGGTCCTAGAATTGAGTCCTGCATCGGGCTCCTTGCTCAGCAGGGAGCCTGCTTCTCCCTCTGCCTGCCTCTCCCCCTGCTTGTGCTCTCTCTGACAAATAAATAAAATCTTAAAAAAAAAAAAAAGCAGCTATTATAAATATGCTCCATGAAATAAAGGAAAACACACTTGAAGTGAAGGAAAAGGTAGGAGTTCTCAGCAGAAAAAAAGAATTAATTGAAATTTTAGAACTGAAAAATACAGTATTTAAAATAATAACAGAATGGGCTCAGTAGGAAAGGAAAAAGAGACTGTGGCACAAAAATACATTTGAAAAAAATAATGGTGGAAAATCACCCAAATTCAATGAGACATAAATTTACAGATTCCAGGAGCTCAACAAACATGCAATAGGATAAACTCAAAGAAAAACACACCTAGACACATCCTAATGAAAATGTTCAAAACCGAATATTAAAAGAGAAAAATCCAGAAAGCAGCTAGAAAAAAATGACATGTTACATATAGAAAACAATGGTTTGAATGATCACAGAATTCTCAACAGAAACCAAGGAGAACAGAAGACAGTGTAACATCTTTAAAATCCTGAGACAAAAGATTTGTCAATCTAAAATTCTATACTCAGTGAAAATATCCCTGAGACATACTTCTTCAGATAAATAAATTAAAAAAAAAAACAAGAAAATTTGTTGTCAGCAGATCTGCTCTATGAGAAATGCTAATGGAAATTATTCCAGATATGATGAAGGAAAATGATACCAGAGAGAAATTGGGATTTTTAGGAATGAAGAAAAAGCAAAAGAAATGGTAAATAGCTGGGTAAATATATTAACAATGACAATGACAACAACAACAAAACCCTCTTTAAAACAAAATTTTAACATTATCTGGTAAGGTTTTCAATATATGTAGATGTGACACATATGACAGCTATAACTTAATGGTCAGCAGGCAGGGGGTTAAGGAATCTACATGGTTGTGAGGCATCTACATTTAAGCAAAGTGGTAGTATTTTAACTCTAAGTAGCCTATGAAACAATAGGTATGTATATTGTACTTCCTAAAGCAACCACTACACACAAGAGAAAGAAAGAGGAAAAAAAAGAAAAAGAAAAAGAGAGATTCAAAAATCAATAAACTAAAATTGGACACCAAATATTCAAATAATTTAAAATAAAATATAACACTGGGTACGAGAACACAAAATAAAATGGCAGACCTAAATCCAACCATATCAATAATTAATTTATATGTTTATGATCTCAACACTCCAGTTAAAAAGCCCAAGACTGTTCAAGAGTGAATAAAAAAGCAATACTCTAATACAGTTGACCCTTGAACAACATGGGTCTGAACTATATGTGTCCATTTATACATGGATTTTTTTCAATAAATACAATACAGTATTGTAAATGTTTTTTCCTGGTAATTTTAATATTTTCTTCCCTCTAGCTTATTTTATTGTAAGAACACCGTAGTATATAATATATAACATAAAAAATATGTGTTAATTGATTGTTTATGTTATCAGTAAGGCTTCCAGCCAATAGTAGGCTATTAGTAGTTAAGTTCTGGGGAAGTCAAAAGTTGTATGAGGGGGCGCCTGGGTGGCTCAGTTGGTTAAGCGACTGCCTTCGGCTCAGGTCATGATCCTGGAGTCACAGGATCGAGTCCCGCATCGGGCTCCCTGCTCGGCAGGGAGTCTGCTTCTCCCTCTGACCCTCCTCCCTCTCATGCTCTCTGTCTCTCATTCTCTCTGTCTCAAATAAATAAATAAAATCTTTAAAAAAAAAAAAAAGTTGTATGAGGATTTTCAACTGTGTTGGGGGTCAGCATCCCTAACCCTTGTGTTGTTCAAGGGTCTACTAATTGCATATTGTGCCTACAAGAGGCACACTTTCTTTTCTTTTTTTTTTTTAATTGTTATTTATTTAAGTAATCTCTATACCCAATATGGGGCTTGAACTCAGACTCCAAGAGTCAAATGCTCTTCTGACTGAGCCAGCCAGGTGCCCCCAAACTTTCAATATAAAGACATAATAGGTTGGAAATAAATGGATGAAAAAATTATACCACACAATCGACAAACACAAGAAGGCTGGAGTGGCTATTCTAATACCAGATAAAACAGACTTTAAGATAAGAGTATCACCAGAGGGGCGCCTGGGTGGCTCAGCCGTTAAGCGTCTGCCTTCGGCTCAGGTCATGATCCCAGGGTCCTGGGATCGAGCCCCACATTGGGCTCCCTGCGCTGCAGGAAGCCTGCTTCTCCCTCTCCCACTCCCCCTGCTTGTGTTCCTTCTCTCGCTATCTCTGTCAAATAAATAAATCTTTAAAAAAAAAAAAAAAGACAAGAGTATCACCAGAGATATAAAGGGACACTCCATAATGATAAAAGTAACAAATCATCACAAAGACGTAATTACTCGTTGCATGTGTCTAGTAATAGAGGCTCAAAGTACAAAAAGCAAAACTGAGAGAATTAAAGCAAAAAACCAAACAATTCTACAGTCTTAGTAGAAAATTTTAAGACCTCCTCCTTTCAGGAATTGGTAGAACTAGACAAAAATTCAGTAAAGACCCAAAAGATGTGAACAACACTATTAGCTAAATTACTCTAGAATTCACTTTATAGAACACTACCTCCAACAACTACAGGATACAGTCTTTTCAAGTAGACATTGTGCATTCAACAAGACAGAGTATATGCTGGGCCATAAACTTTAAACTTAAAAAGATGAAAATCAGGGTGGCTCAGTCGTTAAAAGTCTGCCTTCGGCTCAGGTCATGATCCCAGGGTCCTGGGGTTGAGCCCCGCATCGGGCTCTCTGCTCCACAGGAAGCCTGCTTCTCCCTCTCCCACTCCCCCTGCTTGTGTTCCCTCTCTCTCTGTGTCTCTCTCTGTCAAATAAATAAATAAAATCTTAAAAAAAAAAGATGAAAATCATGTATGTATTCTCTGACTACATCAGAATTATATTAGAAGTCAAGAACAGTAGATCTAAAATAAAAAATAAATCTGGAAATTAAGCAATCTACTTGTAAACAATTCATGGGTCAAAAAGAAATCACCAGAGAAATTCAAAAATATTCTCAAGTGAATAACAACAAAAATTCACACATCAAAATTTGTGGATTGCAACCAAAGCAGTACCTAGAAGGAAACTCACAGCTCTAAATACTCCTATTAGAAAATTAGATCTATAATCAATGACAAGATTTCATCTTAAGATAACTTAAAAAGGGGAAAGTAAACCCAAAATAAATAGAAGGAAAAATATAATGAAGGGGAGAAATTCATGAATTAGAAGAGACAACAGAGAAAATCTGGTTCTTTGAAAAGACCAACAAAATTGACAACCCTGTGGCTAGACTGAGATAATAGCAACAAGCAACTAGAAATGAACTTATAAAAATAATATCATTTACAATAATATAAAAAAACACCTAAAAACAAATCTAACAAAAGATAATCAAGATTTTTATAATGAAAACTTACAGAGAAGTTAGGGATCTAAATAAATGGAAAAATATAGCATGCTCATAAGTCAGAAAACTCGGGCGCCTGGGTGGCTCAGTTGGTTAAGCGACTGCCTTTGGCTCAGGTCATGATCCTGGAGTCCCAGGATCAAGTCCCACATCGGGCTCCCTGCTCGGCGGGGAGTCCGCTTCTCCCTCTGACCCTCCTCCCTCTCATGCTGTCTCTCATTCTCTCTCTCTCAAATAAATAAATAAATGAACAAGATCTTTAAAAAAAATAATAAGTCAGAAAACTCGGTATTGTTAAAATGGCAATTCTCCCCAAATTGATCTACTGATTCAATACAATACTGATCAATACTCTAGCATGCTTATTTTTATAGAAATTGACAAACTAATTCTAGAATTTATATAAAAAGACAAAGAACCTAGAATAACTAAACAAATTTTGAAAATGAACAAAAGAGTTAAGATGACTTACCCTATCTGATTTCAAGATTTACTCTAATCCCACAGTATCAAGACAGTTTAGTATTGGCAAAAAGACAGATATATAGAACAGAATAAGGAGTCCAGAAACAGACCCACACATATAGATGTTGAAATAATTTCTGACCAAGGTGCCAAGGCAATTGAATAGGGAAGTCTTAAACAGGATATACAAAATGAAAAGAAATTAACATTGACTCTTATAACACACCATCCACAAAAAATCAACTCTAACCAAGTCAATAGACCTAAATGTAAAACCTAGAAAACTTCTAGAAAAAAACAAAGGAGAAAATCTTTGCAGTTAGGGATAGCAAAGTTTTCTCAAATAGAATACAAAAATAAGAAACATAAAAGGAAAAAATAACATTTTAATCATTTTTAATGATGAATATAAAACTGTTGGTCTTCAAGGCACCCAGGTGGCTCAGTCAGTTAAGTGGCTTCAGCTCAGGTCATGATCTCAGGGTCCTGGGATCAAGCCCCAAGTTGGGCTGTGCCACGTTCAGGAGGGAGTCTGCTTCTGGATTCTTTCACTCCCTCTGCCCTTCCCCTCTCTCTAAACTACATAAATAAATCTTTAAAAAATAAAAATAAAAATAAACAAAACTGTTGGTCTTCAAACACACCATCAAGAAAACGAAATGCAAATCAGAGATTGGAAGAAAATATTCAAGACACATCTATCAGACAAAGGAACTGTATTCAGAATATAGTTTTTAAAAATACTACAATTCCATAGTAAGACAAACAACTCAATTTTTTTAAATGGGCAAAAGATATGAACAGGCACTTCCCAGAAGATGATATATGAATGGCCAATAAGCACATGAACAGAAGTTCTACATCATTATTCGTCAGGGAAATGCAAATTAAAATCACAATGAAACACAACTATATACCCATAAAATTGACTAAAATTAAAGACTTATTCCCATACATTGCTGGTAAGAATATAAAATAATACCAGCAATTTGGGAAACAGGCAATTTCTTAAAAAGGTAAACATACTCCTGACATAAGATCCAATCAACCTAAGATGGTAAATCTTAGTAAATAAATACCATCTTAGGTATTTATCGAGAGAAAAAACAAAACATTTTTCTACACAGAGACTTGTACGTGGATGTTCATAACAGCTTTATTTTAATACCCTCAAAATGAAAATAACCCAAATATCCTTCAAGGTAGATGGCTAAACAAATCATAATGTTATCGATAATGAAATTTTGTTCAGCAATAAAAATGAATTTTCATCCAAAATCATTATTTTGAGTGGAAAAAAATCATGCAAAAAGAGAACACACTACATGATTTCATTTATATAAAATCCTAGAAAGAAAAAAGGTCAGTGGTGTCTGGGAACAGGAGTAGAGGAAGGAATGGATCACAAAGAAACCCAAAAAATGTTTTCAGAGGGATGGAAATGTTATCTTGATTGTGGTGACACTGTTATGGTTATTTACATACATCAAAGTTGATCATACTGTATACTTTAAATATGTATACTATAAATATGCAGTCTATTGTACTTCAATTATACCTCAATAAAAGTATTTAAAAAATTTTAATAGGAATTGGCAGGCCTCTAGGGCCAAAACCCACCATCCAAAACAATGGGAACAATGCCTACTAGCAAGACTTAATAGTATCAAGAAGCCATTAAGAGTCAAGTCCCATGTGACTCCTCTTGGTAAACTACCCTCATAGGAATGTCTTTACTGTCAGTGTAGGACTCAGATATACCCATATCCCCTCTCATGAATAAGTACAAGCACAGTAATAAATAAATAAATAAATATCAATAGTTCATATAATCAGTATGATTAACATCTTGGAAATTAAATCAATGTAGTTAGGGAATCCCTCCCTATAGGTCTCTTTCATTTTTAAAGGACTCAACAAAAACAATACTTGTCAAATGAGGGTACTTGATTGCTTGTAAAAACCCAGATTAATCTCAAACTTCCCTTTCCATAAATATGGCAAGAAAAAGACTTTGGTTTGAACAATATGATCATAATTCTAGTAACTTTATAATTTGTTGTCTGTGGCACCTTTTGGCCTCAGCTTCTAACCACAAGAGTGAAAAGTTGGACCAATTTTCAGCTCCTTTCTGATCTACCAAGAATCTTTCAGAGACCCTAGTTCATTCTCTAGGTGCAACTACTTAGACTTCATTAGAAAATTATTTCAGTTCATCCCAGTTTCCTTTGCAGCCTCTGTTCATTCTACCCAGTCCTTAAATGCTGATGTTCTCCAGGGTTTCATCCTCTAGTCTCTTCTAGTCTCACTTCTCACCAATGGTTCTCAAACTTCACAATCTCTTACAAAGTCAGTTAAAAAGGATTCCTATGCCCTAACTCCAATGATTCTGATTCAGATTAATAGATGAGGACCTGTTAATCTTTATATTTTTTTAACAATTAGCCACTTGCTATTCCATTAAATGCTTTTACCTGTTCACATTCTGTTCTCTATAAAAAATACCTTTTCCTCTGGCTAACTGCATTATTCCTTGACTCTCAAGTCTGTTTAGTAGGAGTACTTGCTCTGGCAACTCTTCCCTTCTGAACTATCACCCCCTGACCCCCAAGTCCTATATTAAATTCCTGTTTAAAAATATTTACTTACACCTAATCATGTTGATGTACTTGCCTATCTCCCCTTTTAGACTATTCTGTGTTTTTCTTGTCTGTATATCTAACAGATATATGTGTTAATATTGCACATAATAGATATTCAGCAAATGTTATCTGAATTAATTAATTCCTTCCAATGAATATCTAGTTAATAAGAATCTCTAATATGGAAAAGGTTAGCACATTCAGTGTACGAAATAAACAACCAGTCTTAAAGCCAAATAGTCTGAAAATAAAAGGATTTCTTACAGCCATTTTTACCAGTCCTTCCCATGTTCATCAATGTATTCATGAGTATATATTTGATGTCTGAGGACATGCGGGGCTACACTAAGTCATACGTTCCATTTTTAATATAATTCGTACTTTGCTTTGCAAGCTAGGTTCTTCTCCCCTGTATTAGGTTTAGACCTGCACTGTCCAATCACGTAGGCACTAGCTACAGGTGGCTATTTAAATTTAAGATTAAATACAGTTAAAAATTCAGTTCCTCAATCACACTGGCCACATTTCAAGCGGTCAAAAGCCATACGTGGCTATGGTCCTGGACAGTGCGGATACAGAACATTTTCTCATCATCACAGGAAGTTCTACCGGACAGCGCTGGCGACACAATTATAAATGGATCCCAGAAAACCTCACTTACTTCTTAGCTCCCACGATCTTCGTGCTCCTCTGCTGCTTAAAGGATGTGGGTTCCGGAGTCTAGCAAATCGCAAGCACATGAGTGAATGCTAGGGACCTCTGAACCCTGACCACAAAAAGACGAATCCCCTTGTGCCCAGAAGAAATGATGCTCTCCCCAGGCAACTACCTCAAACGGAAAAAGGCAAGACTTTTTAAGAAAAGTGTGTCGTCCTGTCTTCCTACAGAGTTAAGGCAGCTGACAACACCAGTCTTCATCTCCACCATTCCCAAAGCTCTGTCCCAGATAAAGGTTCTAAAGGGAGGCGAAAAGAGAGGACAACGGATATGGGAGGTACTGGGGACATAAAAGGAATAGAAACTAATGGCAATATGGCGAGAAACTGAATCCAAGGAAGTGCGGAACCGTCAGCGGTAAGTGGGGGGGGAAAGGGAGACAGGTAGCTCTGACCTAGAAGGGTGGGGCCTACGATGGGCTCTGATAAAACCAACTCTGAGCATGGGACAAAAGCGAGGGACCGCGTGTTGCGGGCTCCACAGCGCTACCCCTAAAGCGTAACGGTCAAACCGAGAAACTCACGGCGGGTACTGCACCGAGTCTGGAAGACATCACTCCCTCTCCACGCCTAACAAATCCACCCAAGGGCTCCGGCCAGACCAACGCCACTTCCGCTCTCCCCTCTTCTCCCGGATGTGGAGTCGGCGCCGCGGGTCCCAGGTCTGAACGTCTACTTCCGCCTGGCAGCTTCCGAGGGGGCTGCGGCCGGAGTGAGTCACGTGACACGCCTCCCTCCTCTGAGACCCCCGCCCCGGGAGGCTGTAGGTGGGGTTTGGAGCCTTATCATGCCCTCAGAACCCCTTGCTCGCGTTCCATCCGTTTGCGCGACACCAAATATCCCTCCACCCTCCATTCCCCACCCAGCACGACGAGTGGTCTTTCTAGGTGGAGATCAATTATTGCCCCTTTATTTATCTTAGAGAAATTTCAGACCCATTCCCGCCCTCCCTCCCCCCGCCCCCAGGTAGAGAGGCGTAAAGGCTCTTTGATTGCTGAGGATGCAGGTATTGGAGGCAGTGGCTGAGAAGGAAAGAAGCCAGGAAAGGGGCAGCTCGGTGAAGACTTGAGCCAGTCAATGAATAATGGGCGCGAATCTCTTCTCATCTGTTAGCTTCAGGCCTCTAAACTTGCCCTGCTTTGGAATATTTTGTGTGTGGTCCCTAGGAGATGTGTTTGAGTAACCCTTGCAATCTTTAGACAGACTATGTCTGAGTCTCTCCCTAGGGGAGCTGTGCTTGAGTCTCTCCTTAGCGGGACTGTGACTAGTTCTCTCAGAGGGACTGAGATGGGTTTTGTCAGACCAACTATGTTGGCCCCTTTCAGAATGGCTGTGTTGCCTCTGCTCAGAATGACTGTGTCTGCTCCTCTCAGAGTGCCTGTGTCCACTTCTTTCAGAGGGACTACAATGAGTTCTCTCTGAGGAACTGCGACCGCTCCTCTCAGAGGGCCTGTGCTGTCTTCTCTCAAAAGGGCTGTGTCCTCTCCCCTCTAAGGGACTGTGATGAGTTTTCTGAAGGAGACTGCGATGGCTCCTCTCAGAGGGACTGCGACATCTCCTCTCTGAGGGACTGCGACATCTCTTCTCATAGGGACTCTGATAGCTCCTTTTGGAGAGACTGTGATAGCTCCTCTGAGAAGGACTTTGATGGCTCTTCTCAGAGGGACTGCGACATCTCCTCTCAGAGGGACT
>NW_023270305.1:14652814-14695093 GCF_011800145.1 Mirounga leonina | reverse complement strand
GACGGCTCCTCTCAGAGGGACTGCGACATCTCCTCTCAGAGGGACTGCGATGGCTCCTTTCAGAGGAATTACACGGGGTTCTCTCCCTTAAGAAGCTATGGTGGTTTCGCTTCTTGGGCGTGATTTTCTCTTTAAGGTGACTCTGTGAGGTTCTCTTAAGTGAACCATGTAGATTTCTCCCTCGGGCTTGAACTCTGGTTCCTGTTTTGGAGTTCTTGGACTCCTGGCTAGAGATTTCACTTCTGCAGAAGTTTTTCTTAGCTTTGCTGCTACTGTCATTTTGAACAATACCCATACGCTGTCCGACTGAAGTGGTTTTGAAAATGGCACTTCTTTTAGAAACTATTGGCTTGGGCAGTTGGGTACGTCTGAGTTGGAAAGAGCTATCTCTTTTTGGTTGTTGAGGTGATCTGAATTGCTCTATTTCTTCCCATAATATCTTCTCCTGCTTAGTGGTTATGTCTGTTGGTTTTAGCTTGACAACTGGCATCCTGTCTCTTTTGATATCTCTTGATAAGGAATAATCTCTGGCTTTTTGTTTTAGATGGTGGTTTTTGCTTGAGCGCAAATGGTCTGGCCTTGACCTGTCCTCAGGCTTTGGCCCAGCAAAAGCCATAATTCTGTGTGCTGTCTGGAATGCTTGCTTTAGGCCTTGAAAAAGCAGTTGAATAAATGTGGGTTGGGAGGATTTCTTAGATTGTCTTTTTAAAGAGGCAGTAATCGTGTGAGATGCTCCATTCCTCTTCCTTCTTAACTGGGCTGGTAAGTCCCTAGAAGGACTCCGTATTGTGGTTCTACCATTTGTGTAGAACTTTGTGTTTTGTGTTCTGCCTCCCTTAGTGATTCTTTTCATTGGGTATTTTGAACTATGGGTCTTTTTGGTTCTCCTTTTAGCCCATTTTTCATCCTGATTGCTTTCAGAGTCACTCTCTGGTAGAGAGTGAACTTGAGTAAATTCATAGTGTCCCAGCTCTCCAATTTCTGTCTTTCCTAGGTCAGGGCCGCTATACTGCCTTCGCCTGATGTGGACTTGTACAGGAGATTGGGAAGATCCAGACTGGAAATCTATTGTAGAAGTAGGACTCTTGGAAGCTTGAGTATAGACTTTAGCTTTCCTTAGTGATGGTGATATAGGACTCCTTGGTGTGATGGGTCTGTCTCTTCTGTGGTACTTTGGGACTTGGGGTCTTTTCCCAGTTCGCAACTTAAAGCCAAGATGCAACCTAATCTCTCCGTGGCCTTCAGGAGTGCTTACAAGGTGGAGCTGTGGATAGATAAGAAGGTAAGGCCCAAAAGAGCCCTGTAATTTATGACAGCAATTAAATCCTGCACATCGGCCACACTGTAAGCAGATAGGGTATTTTAAAACTAAACCTGAAGTTAGAGGTGGAGGTACATTTGGGGGTATCTGACTCCTTAACAGTTTTGCTGCTATTTTTAGCTGCAGATCTTGTAGCAACTGGAACTGTTCTGAGAAGTCAGTCTTGGCCTGGGGAAGGTAACTTGGCTTGAGACACTGTTGGGACTCAAAAATCCTCGTCTGTGAATTACTCTGTGAGTTCTCACTCTCTTCCACTGGAACAGAATCTTTCCTAGTGAAAACTATATTGAAGGAAGACTCTAAACCTACTGTGGCAGGAGGCTGGCCCCCTGTACGTGAAACAGGCATGTGCTGAATGACTTCCTGGGATATATCACTGAGCTTCGAATCTTTCTTTATTCTTGTTCTACTCCCAGAGTATTGCTGTATTATGGAGGACATGGAGCTACGTGTCCACATCCTTAAAGCTATTCTTTGCTGATGACCATGGCATGAAGTGTGTCTCTGAATGTAGTTTTTGAACACTGAAGTCTGAGAAATAATACTTCGACTCTTCTCTAGCAGACTCTGGGAAAATTCCATCAGTTCAGCTGGAACCCCAAATAAATTCTGAATAGATTGACAGATATCTTCAGTTGCTCTTCCCGTTAAAGATGTTTGAGAACAAAGCTTCTTTTCCATAGTGGTTCCCAAGACATTCCCCAGCATTAGCATGTTGGAGAGATATTTTCTAGGTAGTCGCTGTCTCCAGGAGTGATTCTCCCAGACATTCTGTTGTCTGCCCAGGACAGACCAGGTAAAGCCTCTTTGAGTTCCTGATCCTGACTGGAAGGTCCTAGATGGTGATCGCCAGCTTTGCAGTGGATGTTGGGATAGGCACTGGAGTGAATTCTCTAGCTTTTCCACCTGCTTCTTATCAGTCCTCTTAGATATGACATCCACTCCTGGGATCTCAAATTGTGGGGTTTCTACAGTGTTAGCTATCTTATCAGAGGGTTGATTGTGAAGGGACAAGGGAAGGGTTGAAGCTTGTATCACAGTAGGGTCTATAAAGGACTCTTCAGGCTGCAAAATATCTGTCCCAAGGTTTTTTATATCCAAGGCCCTTGATACTTCTGGCATCTCCAAATTACAAAGGCTTCCTAATTCAGATGCTTCAACAGAGCTTGAGATGAGTGAGTTTGAAGAGTTCTGTAGAAATCTAGAGAAATAATTCCCTATTTGTAACTCCTCTCTTGACATAAAATCCTCAGATTCCCTATTCTGATATACCTGTGCTAGATTCAAATCCTTACATTCCATGATTTGAGGAAGCCCTATTTTTATCCCTTTTGCTTTCACAGCCTGAAGCCCTTGTTCATGAGTGAACACTCTAGGTTCCTCAAATGAAAATGCTGGCTGTGAGAGTAATTCTGCAGGTTTTACTTGGGTATTTGGCCTTGGAGTTAATTCTACAGGTTCTACCATTTCTTGAAGATGTGGCCTTGGGAATAAATCCAAACAATCAATAGCTGATCCTAAGGCTACTCCTATTGGTTCTACAATCTGAGGAATTGGTCCTGGTGCTAATTCCTCAGATTTTACAATTTGAAGTGGTGGCCCTGGGATTAACACAGTCTTTACAATTTGAAACCCTGTCAACTTCATTATTTCCAAAATTTGGTGTTTTGGCTGTGTGGTTAATTCCTTTGATTTTACACTTTGCAACCATAGCCCTGAGGTAGACTCAGAAGGTCTCACATGTTGCAGTTTTGGAGTCAACTCAACATAGTCTACCATTTGAGAGGCTGGCCCTGGTGTTAATGGTACAGACTTCACAACCTGAAGTGGTGGCCCAGGAGTCACTTTCACATATTCAATAACTTTTGGGGGGGCTACTGGGGTTATCCCTATTGGTTGAGCAGCTTGAAGCTGCGTCTTTGCAGATCCTGTGACTTGATCTAGTGGCTTTGGAGTAATCCTCATAAATTCTGTAATTTGACTCCGTAGTCCTGGAGCTATCTGTGAATATTTCATACGTTGATTCTGTGACTGTGTTAGCCCCATTGATCTATCCCCTTGCTGCCATGTCTCAGATGTGAGCTCTCCAGATTCAGCATGTCCTGCAACTTGACCTGTTTCCTTTGGGGACAAATCTAAAGATTCCTCTCTTTGAAGCCATTGCTTAGAGGTTGAACCCACAAATTCAGGAACTTGATATCCTAGCCCTGGTGTCACCTCTGGAGATTCTGGGACATGATGTAATGACTTTGTAGTCAGTGCTTCCAATTCTTCCCCTTGCAGTCTTTTCTCGGAGATCACCTCCACAAATTCTAGTGCTTGAGGATAGGGCCTTGGAAATCTCTCTGCATATCCAGTGGTTTTACTTACTGGCTTTGGGGTCATTCCAAAGAATTCCTTCCCTTTTGGCCCTGCCTTGGAGGTCAACCCCATAGTTTCTGTAGTGTGATGCTTGGGCTCTGGTGTCATCTCTTCAGAGCCTACAACTTGCTGCAGTGGCCTTGTATGTGACTCCCCCAAATCCTTAACTTGAGGCCATGACTGAGAGAGCAACTCTAGAGTTTCTGGGATTTTCTTTAGGGTTAATTCTAAGGATTTAGAGTCTTGATTCCTTAGCACAGGAGTCAGATCAACAGATTCTGGTACTTGAAGATCTAGCCTTAGAGGTACTCCTGAAGATTCCATGGCTTTACTTGTTGGCTTTGGGGTGAACCCCACAGGTTTGTCTACAGTTTCTTTGCCTTGATGTGCCAACCTTTCTGTGATGTGATAAGTTGGTACTGAAATCAAATTCACAGATTTAGAGATTTGATGCTTTGGTGTTGGGATCATCTCTGCATGTTCTACAAACTGATGCCCTGGCCTAGGGATTATCTTAGAGGAGTCTGTGATTTGATAGCTTCTTTTTGGCGTTAGCTCCTCAGATTTTGTTCTTTGAAGCAGTGACCCCGGTGGTAACTCTACAGATTTTATATCTTGTTGCAGAGATACTGAAGACAATTTCACATGTTTTATACTTTGAAACTTTGGTTCTGGAGTAAATTCCAAAGGTTTCTCACCTTGTTGCTGTGATTCTAGAGACAAATTTGAAAATTTAACACTACTCAACATTGGTCCTGGCATGAACTTCTTAGTTGGCTCTGGTGCCAACACCACTGATTTCATACCTTGCCATCCTGAAATCAACTTTCGGCAACTCATACCTTGCTGTTGGGACCCTGGTGTCAACTCTACGAATTTCACATCTTGAAAACATGGTTCTGGAGCAAAGACCTCAGAATTAACACTTGGTGACCTTAGTGACGACAACCCTAAAGAATTAGCACTTTGAGGCTGTGGCAACAGGTTTGACTTCAAAGATTTCACATCTTGAGAACATGGCTCTGATTCAAACACCACGGATTTCTGCCTGAGGCAAGAAATCAAATCCTTAGAATTCACATCTTGAGGCTGTGGCCTTGGGCTCAACTCCAGAGATTTCACATCTTGAAAACACAGCTTTGGTGCAAACACCACAGATCTCACACTGTGCTGCCTGAGGTGTGAGGGCAACTCCCCAGAATTCATACCTTGAGGATGTGGCCCTGGATTTAACGCCACAGATTTCATTTCTTTTAAACATGGCTCTAGTGCAAACATCTCACATTTCAAGTTCTGCAGCTCAGAGCCTGAAATCAGTTTCACATAATCTGCATCACAAAGCAATGGCTCTTTGTTCATCTTCACAAACTTTACATCTTCAAGCAGTGGCTCTGGTAAAAATAAGAGAGATTTCATACCATTTAACGGAGAGCCTAAAGTGAACACTGACTGCACAACCTGTTGCTGTGACCCACAGTGATTCTCCAAAAACTGGATTTCTGGAAACTTTGTCCCTGGAATTAACTCAGATTTTACACCTTGCAAATGTGGCCCAGGGTTGAACAGAATAGATTTTGTACCTTGATATTCTGATGTAGGGTTCAATTCAGAGGGTTTCATGCCTTGCATCTGTGGCCCTGGATTAAACTTTATAGAATTTATGCATTGAAGTTCTGACCCTAAATTCAAATCAGAAGAATTCACACCTTGCAGCTGTGGGCCACTGTTGAATTCCCGTGATGTTATATCTTGAAACTTTGTCCCTGGAGTCAATTCACATTTCACGTTTTGTAAATGTTGCACAGGGTTGAACATAACAGATTTTATACCTAGAACTTCTGACCCCAGATTCAAATCAAAAGATCCCATACCTTGACATTTAACCCCTGAGGTCAACTCAAAAGATTGTATACCTTGCAAAGGTGGCCCAAGTTCATACCCCATAGAATTTATGCATTGTAATTTGGGCTCTGGATTCAACTCAGAAGAATTTACACACTTAATCTGTGGCTCAGGGTTGCATTCCATAGGTGCTACACCAAGAAACTTTGACCCTGGAATCAATTCAGATTTCAAACCTTGCAAATGTGGTTCAGGGTTGAACACCATAGATGTCTCCCTTGGAATTTCTGTCCCTGAACTCAACTCAGAAGACTTCGTACCTTGTAGTTTTGATACTGAAGTTAATTCAGAAGGGTTTATACCTTGCAAGGGTGGCTCAGAGTTGCATCCAAATTTTGGTTTTGAAATAAACGCAGAAGAATTCATACCTTGTACAGGTGGTCCAAGGCAGAACACCTGGGATTTTATACCCTGAAGCTCTGACCCAGGATTCAACTCAGATTTTATACCTTTCAATTGTGGCCCAGTGCTGAATGCCCTAACATTTACACACTGAAGCTGTGGCCCTGGATTCAATTCAGAGGATTTCCCACCTTGTAATTTAGGCTGATGCTTGAATTCCAGAAATTGCTCATATGGAAGCTTCATGTCTGTGCACAACTCAGATTTTATCTCTTGTAACTGTGGCCCAGGATTGAACTCTAAAGATGGCATACCTTGAAGCCTTGATCCCTGGCATAACTCAGAAGATTTCACATCTTGTAACTGTTGCTCAGGATTGAATTCTCTAGATTTCACATCTTGAAGCTTTGTCTCTTTGCATAATTCTGAAGATTTTATATGTTGCAAATGTGGTCCAGGATTGTAGACCACAAATTTCACACCTTGAAGCTCTGGCCATGGTTTCAACTCAAAAGATTTCTCTTCTTGCCACTGCTTCCCAGCTTTGAACTCAGAAGATATCACACTGCAAATCTTTGATT
The DNA here is from genome assembly GCF_011800145.1 of Mirounga leonina. Taxonomy (NCBI): domain Eukaryota; kingdom Metazoa; phylum Chordata; class Mammalia; order Carnivora; family Phocidae; genus Mirounga; species Mirounga leonina. Next base: position 14,688,586 of record NW_023270305.1, on the reverse strand, counting down.
CCAAGGCTAACTCAGAGGGTTTTGAAACCTGGAATTCTAGGTCATGGTTGACCTCCGTGGTTTTCATTATTTGAAGCTTTATGGACTCAGGAGATTTTGCACCTTGCAACTTTGCCCCAGGGTTGAATTTCATAGATTCCATATCTTGAAGGCATGCCCCTGGTGTCAACATAGGCAATTTCCTATTTTGTAACTGTGGGGCTGACTCAAACCCCAAAGATTTCATATCTTGGGCCTTTGCACCTAGAGTCAATTCAAGAGATTTCATATCTTGCCACATGGGTCTGGTAACGAACTCCACAGATTCTCCACTTTGAAGCTTTGTTTTTGGTGTTAATTCAGAAGATGTTACACCTTGTAACTGCGGAATAGGTTTTAACTCAACAGATTGCAAATCTTGAAGCCTATACTCTAGCATCAAATCAGATTTCTCACCTTGTCTCTGTGGTCCAGGGTTGAACTCCACAGATTTCATACCTTGAAGCTCCCTCTTCTGAGTTAAATCAGATTTCCCACCTTGTAGCTTTGGACCATGGTTGAACTCAGAGGATTTCACTTCTTGAAGCTTTGGCCCTGGGATCACTTCAGAAGATTTCATACCTTGAAAGTGTGATCTAGAACTGAACCCTGCAGGTTTTTTATCTTGAAGCTTTATACCCATAATCAACTCAGAACATTTCACATCTTGTAACTGTGGGCCTGATTTCACACCTGAAAACTTCCTCCCCGGGGTCAAATCAGAAGATTTCTCACCTTGTAACTTTGGACTAGATTTCAATTCCACAGATTTCACAACTTGAAGCTTTTCCCTTGCGATGACTTGAGAAGATTTCACATCCTGCAAGTGTGGTCCAGACTTGAAATTCATAGATTTTACATCTTCAAGTTTTATACCCATGATCAACCTAGAAGATTTCATATCTTGCAACTGTGGGCCTGACTTGAAATCCATGGATTTCACTTTTTGAAGTTTTGTCCCTAGTATCAATTCAGAAGATTTCACACCTCTCAGCTGTGGCCCAGGTTTGAACTTCACAGATTCCACATCTTGAAACTTTGTTTCTGAGATTAATTTAGAACATTTCACTCCTTGAAATTGTGGCTCAGGGTTGAACACCAATTTCATATTTTGAAGCTTTGATCCCAGGCTCAGGTCAGAAGATTTCACAACTTGCACCTGGGGACTGGGGCAGCTTTCTTTATGTTTTACATTTTGAAGGTTTGTCTTTGAGGTCCTTTTAGAAGAATTCACACCTTGTAACAATGGCCCAAGGTTGAAATCTGTACGTTTGGTACCTTGAATCTTTGTCCCTGCAGTCAGTTTAGAAAATGTTGTACCTTCCAACTGTGAACTTGTATTTAACTCAGTAAATGTCATATCTTGGGACTTTATCTCAGGTGACAACTTAGAAGTTTTTAGATCTTGCCACTGTGACCCAGAGTTGAAATTCTCAGATTTCATACCTTGAAGCTTTGTCTGAAGAGTCAACTCAGATGACTTCACGCTTTTCAAGTGTAGTGGGGAGTTCAACTCTATATTTGTATTGCTTTGTAATTGTGACCCTTGGCTTAATACCCCAGATTTCATGCCAGGAAGCTGTGGCTCTTCTGTAAGCACTAGAGACTTCACAACTTGAAGCTGTGCTCCTGGGGATGACTGTAAGAGTTTCATTTCTTGATGCTTTGGTTCTGCAGTCAATTTAGGAGATTTCCTATCATGCATGCAAAGTCTAGATTTCAATGGCATAGATTTCATATCACAGAGCTTTGACCCTGAAGTCAGGTCACATGATTTCACACTTCTAACCTGTAGACAAGGTTTCAAATCACAGTCTTGAGGCTGATGTTCCTGGAGTGATGCCAAAGGTCCTGTATCTTGGAGCTTTGGCCTTGGAGTCAACACAGATGACTTTCTATCTCTTAACTGTATCAAAGATTTCAACCCTACAGACTTGACACCTTGAGATTGTAACCCTATAGACTTCACACCTTGGAAATCAGGTCCTGGTATCCACTGAATACGTCTCATACTTTCCAGCTGTGGCTCTTTTTTTAACTCAATAGTTTTTACATCTTGAAGCTGTGGCTCTGAGGTTGATGCCAAAGCCTTCCCTTTTTGCAGCTGTGGTCCTGGGAGCACCTCGGGAGTTTTCACGTTCTGCAGCTGTGGCCCAAGGTTGAACTCTGTGTATGTTGTACCTTGAGTTTTTGGCCCTAGAGTCAATTCAGATGACTTCATATCTCTTAACTGTATCAAAGATTTCAACCCTATAGATTTAACACCTTGAGACTGTGACTCAAGATTTAACTCTACAGATTTCACAGCTTGGAACTTAGGTCCTGGTATCCACTGAATACATCTCATACTTTCAAGCAGTGGCTCTTGTTTTAACTCAGCGGTTTTTACATAAAGTTGTGGTTCTGAAGCTGACTCTGAGGGTTTTATTTGGTGCAACGGTGGCCCTGGGGTCAACTTAGGAGACTTTATGCTTTGCAACTGTGGTTCAACTGGTTCAAGTTTGAATTCTTTAGGTTTTAAACCTTGAATATTTGATTCTGAAGTCAATTCAAATGATTTCATACTTTCAAACTGTAACTCAAAATTGAGGTCTACTAATTTTTTACCTTTAAGTTTTAGCTCTGGAATTAACTCCAAAGACATTCCATCATCTGACTTAGCCCCTCTCTTCAATTGCTCTGAATTCACACATTGCTGCTTTGGTGAGATTACAGATATCGTGCCATCCTGTTCTGGTCCAGAAGTTAAATTTGCAAGTGCCATCCCTTGAAACTGTTGCCTTGGGGCTAAATCCACAGCTTTTACTCCTTGCAACTTTGGTCTTCTGGTCACTTTCACAGATTTTACTTCCTGGTTCTTTAGCCTTGGGGTCAACTTCACAGATTTTACATATTGCAGCTCTGAATCTGGAGTTTCCTCTACAGATTTTAAATTTTGATGCTTTAAACATGGGGTACTGTTGACAAATTTTGTATCTTGTGTTTGTGGCTCTAAAGTCAGTTCCTCAGGTTTCACACCTTGCAGTTCAGACCCTTGGAGCAATGGCCCTGGTGCAAAAGGCACAGATATCTCACCTTGCATCTTTGGCCCAAATTTCAATTCCACAGTTTCCACAGCTTTGGATTCTTGAATTCTTGCATGCAGAATCAAATCAGATTTTGCACCTTGAAGCTTGGTATCTTCAGTGTTTTTCACAGATTTGACATGTTCTATCCATGGTCCTGCAGTTATCTCCACAGATTTCTCACCCTCCAGCTGTGGACTGGGGGTTAGCAACATAGATTTCATACCTTTTAGACACTGTCCTGTAGTTAAGGCCACAGATTTCACATCTTTCAGCTCAGAGATCAACAACTCAGATTTTATACCTTGAAGTTTTGAGCCTGGGGTCAGCTCCATTGGTTTCACACCTCCCACCTGTGGCCCTTGGATCAATTCAGAAGATTTTATACCTTGAAACTGTGGTCTTCTAGTCAACTCAGAATAGTTTACACTTGGCAACTGTGACTCAGGAGTCAACTCCATAGATTTTGCATCTGGTTTCTGTGGCTGGGAGACAATTTTATAAGAAATGTTACCTTCCAGGTTTGACATTTGATCCATCACTAAATTTTTTACACCATGAAACAGTGTCTCTGGTAACATCTCAGGCTTGACCACTTGCTTTTGAGGTCCTGGGGACAACCCCATAGATCTTACTCCTTGCATCTTTGGCTTTGGGGTCAACTCAAAAAATTTCACATATTGGAGTTGTGGCCCTGAGTTTAAGTCTGAAGATTTCACACCTTGAGGTTGAGTTCCTGATGTCAGATCACAAAATTTGACATCTTGTAGCCATGGCCCTGGGTTAAGCCCCACCTGTTTTATATCTTGAAGCCCTGGAGACATCTTTGCTAATTTAGATTCTTGAAGCCCTAACTCTGGAGTCATCTCCACAGAATTCACACCTTGAAACACTGATCCTGGGGTTTGCTCCCCAAATTTGACACCTTGAAGCTTTGGCCCTGAAGTCAGTTCAGAAAATTTGACATCTTGCTGTCTTGGCCCTAGGTTCAGTTCCTGAGACTTCACACCTTGAAACTGTAGTTCTGAGGTCAATTTCATAGATTCCATGCTGTGAAACTGTGATCCTTCAATAGACAGAAGAGATTTCATATTTTCACTCAAGAGCCCTTGGCTTGATTGCAAAGATGATTCTGTTACAAATCCTAAGGACTGTATATCTTGAAGCTGTGTTCCCAGTATACATTGCACATGTTTGAAACCTTGATGCTTTGGTGCTGAGGTCAAATCAGAAAACCTGACATCTTGCAAGCATAGTCCTGAGTTTTGTTCCACAAATTTCATACCTTGAGTTTGTAGTTCTGGAGACAATTGTACAGACATAACACTTTGATGCTTCAGCCCTGGGATAAAATCTGACAATTTGATTTCTTGCATTGGGGAACCTGGGGTCAGTTCATCAGATTTCACACTATGATGTGGGGACCCTGAGATTAAATCTACAGGTTTTTCTCCTTGAAGAAGTGGCCCTGGAGATGACTCTGAAAATCTGACACTTTGCAAATGTGGCCCTGGGGTCAATTTCACACCCTGAAGCTGTGCCCCCTTAGTCAATTCCTCTGATATTATACTTTGTAATACTGGTTCTTGTACCAGCTTCTCAGATTCTACCATTCCAGTAGTAGCTGGTTGTTGGATTAAATTAACATATTCCACATCTTGTAATTGTGGCTGTGGATCCAGCTGCATAGACTTTACTCCCTGCAACTGTGGCTCTGGGGTCAACTCCAGAACATGTAATTTTGGTCCTGTGAGAAATTGTTTAGATCCTACCACTAACGGGGATGACTCAGGGGTTAACGTCACAGATTTCAAATTTTGCATTAGTGGCTCTGATTTCTCATATTGCATTCCTGGTCCTAAAGTCAATTCTGGAGATCCTTTTACTGAATATGGTGGTACTGGCATTGGCTCCTGGGTATTTTCAACTTGAAACGATGCCAACCCAAAAGGTTCTGTGTTTTCATATTCTGACCTTAGGGGTATCTCTGAAGGCTCAAAAACTTGAAGGCGTGGCTTTAGAGTCATTTCTGTAGATTCTATAACTTGACCTGTTGGTTTTTGTGTCAATGCCACTTGGAGCAAAGCCTCAGAAACCAGCCTCGGAGTTTCTGTGTCTTGATAGCCTGGCCCCGGAGACATCTCTGAAATTTTTTGAAAACATGGCCTAGGCATTATCCCAGTAGTTTCCACGATTTGCTGTGGGATTAATTTCACAGATTCCTCCTCTTGTGGCCAGGTCTCAGAAGCTAACTCTGCAGATGGTGTGTCTTGATGCCTTGGTCTAGAAGTTGGACCCACAGATTTCATTGCTTGTAAATGTGGTTCCATGGTTAGCTTCCTTGATTCAACATGTAACTGTGTTTCAGGAATTAACCTCCTAGATTCTTCCAGTGGTACAGTTAAATCCATAAATGTATTACCATGCATTAATGAGCCTAGAGTCAACACCTCAGGTTTTGTACTTTGGGGCTGTGGTTCCGAGGTCAATGGCACAGATTTCACACCTTGAAATTGTGGTTCTGAGTTCAACTTATAGTTCATAAATTCTGAATATGGTCCTAGATTCAGATGAACAAACTTCATACCTTGGGACTCTGGGTTCAACACTTCTGGGTTCATTCCTTGCATCTCTGATTCTGGTACCAACTCTGGAGATTCTTGTATTATGTGTTGAGACCCTCGAGTCTCTAAGGCTTTTACACCTTGGAGCATTGTCTCAAGAGCACCTTGGAATGGCACTGAGTTCACCTGCATAGATTCTGAAGTCTGACTCAATGGCCCTGGAGCACTTCTTAAAGATGATTTTTTCAACTCCATAGATTCTTTCCCGTGGTGACAAGTGTCAGAGGTCAACTCTGCTTCTGCTCCTTGACATCCTGGCTCTGTGATCATTTTTGAAGATTCTAAAGCTTGATGCCATGGGGTCAATCCTTCAGGTTCTGTGGCTTGATGATTTGGCATGAGGTCCAGCTCTACAGATTTTACTGCTTGAATGTGTGCCGCTGAGATCGGCTCCTCATATTTCATACCTTCTACCTGTGTTTTGGGAATCAACTTTCTACATTCTACCATTTGAGGAAATTTCACATCTTTAAGCAATAGTACTGGGGCTGTCTCCTTAGATCTTTCATCTTGTAACCATGGCTTTGGGGCCAACTCCACAGATTTCATATCTTCCTGTAGTGGTCTTAGGGTCAACTCCACAGCTTTCATATCTGGAAACTCGGATGGTAGGGCCAAATGAACATATTCCAGACCTTGCAACTGTGAACTGGAGTTCAAATCTATCGATTTCCTTTTTTGCAACTGTGGTGCTGGGGCTAACTCAGCAGATTTTCCACTTTGTTGTTGTTTTCCTAGGGTTAAATGGATAGATTTCACACCTTGAAGCTGAGACCCTGGGGCTAACTGCACAGAATTCTCACTTTCCAGCTGTGGAATAGGGGCCAACTCATTAGATTTTACAATCTGCAGTTGAAGTTCTGGGACCAATTCTATAGGGTTCACAGTTGGGATCAGCTGTCCATATTTTACCATTTGTGGGACTGGACCTGGGGTTATGTCTATAGATTTTATATTTTGCAATCCTGGGGATAACTTCATAGAATCCACAGCCTTAAGTTGTGGCATTGGCTTCACCCCCAAATATTCTACACCTGGAAGCAGTGATGGAGTGGTCATTACTGCAGATTCTGTGACTTGATGCAGTGGCTCTTGGCTCATTCCCTTAGATGCTGTGCTTTGACCCAGTGACCTTGGGACTGTCCCTAAAGGTTCCATTATTTGATGTTGTGACTGTGTCGACTCAGTCAGATTTCTGATTACAGGGTCAGAGGCCAACTCCATAGTTTCTATAATTTGACGGCTTTGCCTTGGACTCATCTCTGAAGATTCTAAGATTTGATGCCACTGGGTCAACCTTGGAGATTCCATGACTCGATGAGGTAGCCCTGGGGTTAATTCCATAGTTTCTGTGCCTTGATGATATGGTTGTGGAGTCATCTCCACAGAGTCTACCACTTGAATCCATGACCCAGGAGTCAACTCCAGAGATTCCTTGACTTGAGATACTGGCCTTGCCATCAAATCCTGAGTTTCCACAACTTGTGATTGTGGTGCTGTGATCATTCCCATGGGTGACTCCAGTGCTACTGGAGTTACCTTTAAAGAATGTATGGATTGATGTGATGGCATTGGAATCATCCCTACTGATTCTGTAACTCTAAGTGGGGGCTTTGGAGGTAAACCCACAGATTCTACAACTCCAGGTGGACCAATAGTAGGAGGAGAGCTAGAAGAAGTCAAACCATCTGGCTGAGTTTCTCCTGGGGCCAAATTTGCAATTTTAGATTGTGAATCTCCAGATTCTGTAACATGTGGCTGTGCTGGTGGAATTATCCCCATGAAATCCATAGCTTGTAATAGTGCCACTGGAGTTACTTTTGTGTAATCCATAACTTGATGCAATGGACTGGAGATCATTTCCAATGATCTTGTGGTTTGACATACTGACCCTGAAGGAATCTTCAGTGGTTCTATGATTTGACTTTGTGGCTTTGAGGTTATGTCCACTGATTCACTAACTTCAGGCTGTGGTCCTACAGTGATTTCCACAGTTTCCACAAGTGCATGTTGTGCCTTTGGACTCATCTTTCCTGGTGGTATGACTTCATGGTCCAACAATGTGTTGATTTCCCCTGATTGCATGGCTTGAGATGATGTTCTTGGGGTTATTCCCACTGATTCTATGATATGTGCATGTGATTTATTAATCATCCCCATAGAATCCATGACTTGAAGCAATGCTACAGGAGTTACCTCCACATTATCTGTGACTTGACTCAGTGCTCTTGAGGTCATCTTTGATTTCATAACTTGATGCTGAGGACTTGGTGTTACCTCCACTGATTCAGTGACTTGATATGATGGTTTTGTGCTTACACTCACTTTTTTCATGGTTTCCATTGGTTTCCCAACTTTGTCTGGTGGCTGTGGGAACAAACCCACAGATTCTCTCACTTCTGAATGTGATTCTGGGATCATCCCCATTGAATCCATGACTTGAAGTAATGCCAAAGGAGTTACCTTTATGCTATCTGTAACTTGATATGGTAGCCTTGGGGTCAACTCCACATTAGTCACGTGGGTCTTACGCTGTTGTATTCTTTTTTCTGGAAGATCTATGACCCTCTGCTCTATATTAGGTTCCAGGACATGTTTTGGCTCCTTCTGCAGTAAAGTGGTTTCCTCTTGAATTATGTCAGCTCCTAAACTCTTGGGAGGTGGAGTGCCCAAAGATGTAACTAAGGGCCTGGTTTCAAGGATTTGGGGGCCATCTCCAGGTTGTGACTGCTTACCTGGGATAAGTGAGTGTGAAATTTTTGTTTCTGTTCTATTTAATCCAGATTCCACTCCAATATTCACATGGAGCTGAAATGATGGACAGTTTGGGGATTTATTGTTGAGACCTTGTTCAGTGCTTTGATGAATGGGAATAGATACCTGGATTTGAGGTTTCTCTGGTTCAGGAACTCCTCCTTGTGCCTCAATTAAATAATTCAGCATTGCCCATGATTCCCTCACAGGCAGAGGCACTATTTGTTCCCTCAAAGTATAAACCTTCCAGGCCATATGTCCCTCTAACTCCCACCTAGCCAAAGGAGAGAGCCGGATTGGAGCCCATCCCGAGAATCGTGGTCTTGCCTTGAAAACAAAATCTGGCCTATGATCCGATGTCAAATGCTTCTTGCTCTCTCTCCCATTCTTTGTTTTTTCTTGTTGGCAGAGATCTGGGGATTCGAACACAGAGTTGATAAAAGAGCTTTGGGATCTTAAGGGTGAATGAGCTGCCAAATTCTGAAAAAGTTTTGATTTCCCAAACTCTGAGAGCTGAAAAGGACGCAGGGATGTGCCTTGGTTCCTAAACACAGAAGACTGGTTTTTGGGTAAAAGAGGTAAACTATGGCTCCGGAGTTTCCCGGTTGTTCCTTCAGAAAAGACAGGAAGGTGTGACAGGCTGGAGTTGTTGCATGATGATCCAGAGGAGATGCTGTGGTCAGTAGAATGTTTTGCCTTCTTACAGCCACAACAGGGTAGAATAGGCTCCTGAGCCACAAGCACAGAGGAGGTGGAGGAAGAAATCATATCCTGTGGTTCAGGCAAACACAATTCCATAAGACTTGATCTAAGAAATAAAGAAAAGTTTCCATTTGCTTTGAGGCAGAAAAAGGTAGGAAAAGGGAAAGATACTGGCTATTTCAAATGTGAAATATTTTGGCCTGAGGGGGAACAACAACAACAAAAGAGGTTGCTTTCCCCAGTATCAATTACTTATGGATAGAATTCCTCTACCAGGAGGAAATGATCCTCTACCAATCAGAAATGATCCATAGACCAGTTGTTCTTAAACCTTTGGACCCAGAGTTTATCCCCACTGCCAAAACTAAGTAAATAACCAACCAACTAACAATCTCTCTTTTCCCTCTCTCTTTCCATCCCTCCTTCCCTCTCTACTACGTCCCTTCTCAGTCTCTTCCTCCTTCTCTCTTAAAAGTTCTACCACCTTTGGGGTGCCTGGCTGGCTCAGTTGGTAGAGCATGCAATTCTTGATCTCAGGGTTGTGAGTTCAAGCCACACATTGGGCGTAGCGTTTACTTAAAACAAAAACAAAAACTTCCACCACCTTCAACCTCCTCCCAGAAACTACCTTCCCTGACCTTGCACATTCCAGATGTTGGAAGATCTGTTGAAGACTTCTGTCCATTGACCAGAGTATATATTCCTGGGCCCATCCCACAGGGAGTCCTGAAAAGCTGGATACAACAGGGTGTGTCAATGTAATTGAAGTGATATTAAAGTACTAGTAAGGAAACCAATAAGAAGGGTGACTTAACTTAGAAAGGAAACAGCTATAATCGTGAGGGAAGTAAAACAATACTAGGTACCTTTCTCCTAACCTTTACAGAGTTTATCAGTAGGTTTGGCTGGAGAGAGAAAGAATTGATAGTGAAGATCAACTTTACTCACTGTGTCAGATTAGCTTCAGGGCAAACCATCCTGAGATTTTCTTCCCACTGGGAAGCTGGGAGCAGAGGTAAAGAAGATTTTAGCATCCTAATTGTTGATACCACCTTGTTCCACCCCCTTATTTCACAAATAAGAAAAGGTAAAATCATGTGCAGGTTCATAAAGTTAATTAGTGGTAGAGCCCAGACTTAACCCAGGTCTCAAGTTTTTATACTTTGAACTATACTATGCTGCCTTCACCATGTAGTAGATTAAGCCATTGGAAAGAGCAGGAACAATCATGGTAGTAGGGAGTTGGAGTAGGGGAAACAAAAGTTTATAACACATATTTTTTCCTCCAAAGGAGTCTATCCAGTGCCCATAACAGGGAAAAAAGTATTGAAACTTCCTGCACTAAACGCTAATCTCACCAATTTTCTTTCCTGAAACTTTGAGTTTTGCACGAGAGGAAATTAGGAAAGAAAGCATGAGGAAAGGAAGCATAGGATGAATTGTAAATCTCTTTATATCTCTTTGGAAGTTGCTAGAAAGAATAAGCACCTTTCTTTCACTTACGTAATCTTTTTCAACCTCCCTCCCTCTACCTGTTACTAAAGTCTGGAGTCTTAAAGCAGACCCACAGTTGATTTGTCATTTAGCCTTGAACTGAAGAATAAAGGATAGGATCTTTCTGACCTGTGAATTTCTGGATCTTTTTCAATTTATGCTGCTTTGAAGTCTAGAGAGGCACAAAAAGAAAAAATAAAATCAGAAAATGTTCTAGGTTAGAAAATCAACAGCACATTTCCTCTTACAGACACAAATATTGGTACAGTTGGTGTCCATAACTACAGCAACAGCTGCCTCCCCATTCACTTATTCATAAATCATTTAATGAGCACCTATTAAGTCCTAGGCATTATATTGGGTGCTAGGACTACAAAGATAAATATGACCCCGGTATTCTGGAAATTCACATTAATAGGGAAAACAGATGTCTAAACAGCTAAGTTATAACATCGTGTGGTAAATGCTGAAACAGAAATATAAGTGTTGGAGAATAAAAGGACAATGATTAACTTCCTGGGAGAGAAGGGGAAAATTACTCAAGAAGTTGCCATTTGTCCTGGAGTTTGAAGAATCAGCAGAAAGTTTTTAGGTAAAGAAAGAGCATTCCAGGCAAGTGGGAATATCAGCAAGAAGATTATAAAGGCATGATTGTCAGGTGTACTTTTGCTAAGTAGTAAGAGATGAAGCTGAAAATATAAGTGGAAGCCAGATTTTGGTAGAATTTTTATTTTATCCTTTAGGTCAGAATTTCCCAATCAGTAGTTTGTAAACTCCTGGGGTTTTTTTTTTTCAAGCATGTTCCAGGCCATTTTAAAGGCAGAAATGACATTTGTTACCATTTCAAATAAAATAATTTTTATTTCTCCCTTTTGAATCAGGACATCAGTCTCTGAGAGTGTATTATAAGAGCCTACACAATATTATTCATAGTATTGCCAAATGTTTTAGATAAACAATGTTGGATAAAAGTGTTAAAAGCAAGATTTCTCCCAAGAATGGTGGGTCCAACATAAGAAAGTAAAACAATGTGATATACCACATGAATAACATGAAAGAAAAAAAAACTGAACAATTATCTCAATTGATGGAGAAAAAGGATTGGCAAAATCCAATACCCATTCATGATTTAAAAAATAAAAATAAAAACACTCAACAAACTAGGGATAGAAGGGAACTTCCTCAATAGAGTAAAGGGTATTAATGAAAAACCCACAGCTAATATCATTCTCAATAGTGAAAGATTGAGAGCTTTCCTTTTAAGGTAGAACAGACAAGGATGCTCACTTTCACTATTTTCATTAACATTGTACTAGAAACTCCAACCAGAGAAATTAGGTAAGAAAAATAAAGCCATCTAAATTGGAAAGGAAAATGTTAAACAATTTCTATCTCTATTCACAGATGACATAATCTTATTTACAGAAAATCCTAAAGAATACACACACACAAAACCCAATTAGAACTAATAAATGAATTTAGCAAAGTTACAGAATACAGTATCAACATACAAAAATCGGTTGTATTTTTTTTTAAGTAGGCTCCACACTGGGCCCAATGCAGGGCTTGATATCACAACCCTAAGATCAAGATAAAGATCAAGATCAAGACCTGAGCTGAGATCGAGTGGGATGCTTAACCAACTGCCCCTAAAGATTTCATTTTAAAATAATGTCCCCACCCAACGTGGGGCTTGAACTTACAACCCCAATATCAAGTTCTGCATCGGGCTCCTTGCTTGCTGGGGAGCCTGATTCTCCCTCTGCCTGCCTCTCTCTCTCTCTCTCTCCCTCTCTCTGACAAATAAATGAAAATATTTTAAAATATTTATTTTTTATTTATTTTTTTTAAAGATTTTATTTATTTATTTGTCAGAGAGCTAGAGAGAGAGCACAAGTAGGCAGAGAGGCAGGCAGAGGGAGAGGGAGAAGCAGACTCTCCGCTGAGCAGGGAGCCCAGTGCAGGGCTCGATCCCAGGACCCTGGGATCATGACCTGAGCCGAAGGCAGGTGCCTAACCGATTGAGCCACCCAGGTGCCCCAGAAAAAAATACTTAAGAAAAATAGCATCAATAGACTTTAAACAAGATAGATCAGCCTCCATCATGTAAGCAGGCATCATCCAATCAGTTGCTGGCCTTAGAGCAGAGTGAGGTTTTCTGAAAAGGAAAGAATTCTGCCTCAAAATTGAAACACGTTGAATCACTATGTTGTACATCTGAAACTAATGTAACATTGTGTGTCAACTATACTTCAATTAAAAAATAATACTTAATTTAATTTATTTTTAAAAAGATGAACATAGAGGGCGCCTGGGTGGCTCAGTCGTTAAGCGTCTGCCTTCGGCTCAGGTCATGATCCCAGGGTCCTGGGATCGAGTCCCATATCGGGCTTCTTGCTCGGCACGGAGCCTGCTTCTCCCTCTCCCACTCTCCCTGCTTGTGTTCCTGCTCTCGCTATCCCTCTCTCTGTCAAATAAAAAAAAAAAATCTTTAAAAAGATGAACATAGAAACCCTGCCTAAGTTTCCAGTCTGCCTCAAGAATTTTGGATTTGTCAGCCCCCACAAGTATATTAATATCAGCCAATTTTTCAACAACTCTCTTTCTCTAGCTCTCTTGTTTGTGTGTGTGTGTGTCTGTGTGGTGTGTGTGTCTATATGTGTGTGTGTGTCCATGTGGTGTTATAATAAAGAACATATCTGGTGTTCGTCCCAGATTCCTGACACAGAGCTTCAAAAACCCTTGGAATTTCCTGAGTGATAGGAATGCCTTAGTTATGCTAATGAGGTAGAGAAGAAACGTTACTTCTCCCTTTCTTTACTTTAGTATGCTGAATTAACCTTGATTCCAAAATCTGATAAAGACATTATTAGAAAGGAAAATTATAGCTCAGTCTCTTTCATGAACACACATGCAAAATTCCTAAACTTAATATCAGCAAATTTGATCCAACGATATATATAAAAGGATCATGAACAATATCACAAACATGTTACATTTATTTCAGGAATTCACAGTTGGTTTAATATTTTAAAAATCCATTGTAATTCAGTACTTTAATAGAATAAACAAGAAAAACCATATGAACATCTAAATAGAGGCAGAAAACACTTGATAAAATTCAATAGCCATTCATGCTAAAATTCTTAACAAACCAGAAGTAAAAGGGAACTTTCTTCATCTGCTAAACAATATTTACAATAACCACACAGCAAACATTATACATAAATGGTGAATTAAAGAAAACTTTCCTCTACATAAAAAAAAGAAGATAAAAATCTCCACTATCTATTGAACATTGTATTGGGAATCCTAATCCATGCAATAAAGCAAGGAGAAGAAATAAAAGTCATAGGATTAGAAAGGAAGAAATAAAGTTATCATATGCAGACAATATGATTGTGTAGAATATCACAATATGCTTTTGGAAAAGCATGTACAGATAAACTTTTAGGATTGATAAGTAAATTTAGCAAGATTCTTAGATATAAGTTCAATATAGAAAAATCTATTTTATTTTTAAGTATTGGTATAATTTAGAAAATGACATTTATTTTTTAAGACTTTTTTTTAAAGATTTTATTTATTTATTTGACAGAGAGAGATACAGCAAGAGAGGGAACACAAGCAGGGGGAATGGGAGAGGGAGAAGCAGGCCTCCCGAGGAGCAGGGAGCCCGATGCGGGGCTCGATGTGGGGCTCGATGTGGGGCTCGATCCCAGGATCCGGATCATGACCTGAGCCAAAGGCAGACATCTCTGCCTAACGACTGAGCCACCCAGGCGCCCCTTTAAGATTTTATTTTTAAGTAATCTCTACACCAACGTGGGGCTCAAATTTACAATCCTAAGATCAAGAGTCACATGCTCTACTGACTGAGCCAGGCAGGTGCCCCTAGAAAATGACATGTAAAATATCATACAAACCAGACATTGTGTCCCTCCTGATGATCATCATTACCTATGAAATAATCTGCCCCCCAAAAAGTAATTCTGATAAGTCTTAGACCCAACTTCCCCATTTAAGGAAATAGAGAAGACAATGGAACATATTAAATAACAATATGGGTATTTAATCAGTAAAATCCTGCCTGCAAAACTCTAGAGGACAAATGATCCATTTCTTTAATATATAAATGGAAAGAATAAAAGAAAGAAATGGAGGTAGGGAATTCTACAAATTATAAGGGATTTAAATACACCAACTAATCTCAATTTGTGAACCTTATTTAGATCTTGAGTCAAACAGACTGTAAAAAATTATATCATTTATGAGACAATTGGAATTTGAATACTGACAGATATTTGATGGTATTCAAAGATTATTGTCAAATTTTTAGGCATAAGAATGATATTGTGATTAAGTATGTTCTCTTTAAAGAGTCCTTACCTTTTAGATATACATATTTAATTATGAATGAAATTATATTATCTGACATTTGCTTCAAAATAATGTCAGAGTGAAAACTGGGTTCATGAAGATTCATTATGCACTTCTATGTGTTTTTGATTTGTTTAAATTTCTGTAATCAAAATGAAAAAAATCATTTACTATAGCTTCAAAATTCCTCTTTATTGAAAGCTAAATGTTATTAAAAGAAATTAAGAAGGCCTGAATAAATGGAGAAACAAACACATTCATGGATCAAAAGACTCATTGTTTTTAGTATATTACTTATCCTTAAACTGATGTATAAATTCAGTGGAATTCCAATCGGAATTCCAATCAATTTGTGTCACAATTAACAGGATGATTCAAAAATTTATACAGAAATGTCAATGACCTGCGATGCCTGGGTGGCTCAGTCAGTTGAGCATCAACTCTTGGTTTTGTCTTGGGTTGTGATCTCAGGGTTCTGGGATTGAGCCTTGCATTGGGCTCTGTGCCCAGCAGGGAGTCTGCTTGAGATTCTCTCTCTCCCTCTCCCTCTCCCTCTGCCCCTCCCCCAGCTTGCACGTGCGCTTGCTCTCTCTCTCTAAAATAAAGAAAATAGGGGCACCTGGGTTCCTCAGTCGGTTAAGCGTCTGCCTTCAGCTCAGGTCATGATCCCAGGGTCCTGGGATCGAGCCCCCATCAGGCTCCTGCTCAGCAGGAAGCCTGCTTCTCCCTTTCCCACTCCACCTGCTTGTGTTCCCTCTCTCGCTGTGTTTCTCTCTGTCAAATAAATAAATAAAACTCTTTTAAAAAAAGGAAAGAAAGAAAGAAAGAAAGAAAGAAAGAAAGAAAATAAAGTAAATCTTAAAAAAAAAAAAGAAATGCCAATGACCTAGAATAGCTAAGACAATTTTGAAAAAGATCGAAGTTGTAAGACACAACCAAACTTCAAAACTTAGTACAAAGCCACATTAATAACGACAGTGAAGTATCAGTACAAGGATAAACAAACAGACCAATGTAACAAAATGAAGAGTCCTGAAATTGACCCACACATGTGTATGTTTATCTGATTTATGACAGGGTCACCAATGCAATTCAAGGAGAAAAACTGATGGTCTTTTCAATAAATGGTGCTGGGAGAAAGGACTGGCATTTAGAGTGTGATGGTGAGGCAGTCATGTAAGTGTAGGGTCAGATTTGAAATTTTGGTATTTTGTCATAAATTTTCCACCTTAATTTTGATTTTATATAATATTATATTAAATATTACCATGATTACTAAGTTTTTTCATGCCCCTTAAATTTTGTGCCCAAGGTGAATGCCTTGCTCATGTCACCCCAGTCCCTGCCCTCCTGAAGGGATTAGATAAATTCTATGGGGGGGAAAAAAAGAACTTTGATCCCTACCTTATACCATACACAGAAAGTAATTTGAGATGGATCATAGGCCTTAATGTAAAAGAAAAGAAAAAAAAAAGGCTTCTAGAAGAAACATAGAAGACTATCATCATAGCCTGGGGGCAGGCAAAGATTTCTTACATTGGAAACAACAACAAAAAAGCCCTGACCATAAAAGCAAAAACTGATACATTGGATTTCATTAAAATTAAGAACTTCTGTTCATGGGGCGCCTGGGTGGCTCAGTCGTTAAGCGTCTGCCTTCGGCTCAGGTCATGATCCCAGGGTCCTGGGATCGAGCCCCGCATCAGGCTCCCGGCTCTGCGGGAAGCCTGCTTCTCCCTCTCCTATTCCCCCTGCTTGTATTCCCTCTCTCGCTGTGTCTCTCTCTGTCAAATAAATAAATAAAATCTTTAAAAAAAAAAAAAAACTTCTGTTCATGAGCACACCATTGTGAGTGAAAAGATAAGCCACAGAGAGGGAGGATTTATTTGTAATACCTATATCTGACAAACAACTCATACCTATAATATTTAAAGAGTTCCTACAAATTAGTAAGTAAAAGACTGACAACCCAATCACTAAAAATGTGCCAAAAAATTGAGCAGGAAGGTCACAAAAGAGGATTTTCAAATGGCCAATAAACATAAGAAGTTTCTCAATATCATTAATAATCATGGAAATGCACATTAAAACCACAATGCAATGCCAAACACACTACCTAGAGTGGCTATTAAAAAGATGGTCAATGTCAAGTGTTACATGAATGTGGAGAAACTAGAACTCTCATAGTCTACTAATGGAAGTATAAATTGGTATAATTACTTTAGAGAACTGTTTGGTATCATCTACTAAAATTAAACACATATAGCATACAGACAGGCATATTTCCAATCTTCTATTGGGAATAGGGTTCCACATCAACAATGTATCATTTACAATTAACATCTTGAAACTTTATCTTGTATACAGGTACATACATTTTTAATGATAAAAAAGAGCAGACTTTTTGAAATGCAATATGCAAGAATGAAATTATTATTATTCATTATTTCTATTTTTAAAATTTTAACTCCTGTGTAGTTAACATAACAGTGTTATATTTAGTTTCAGGTATACAATATAGTGAGTCAACAGTTCCATATATTACTCAGTGCTCATCAAAATACTCTTAGGGTGCCTGGCTGGCTCAGTTGGTAGAGTATGTGACCCTTGATCTTGGGGTTGTAGGTTTGAGGCCCGTGTTGGGTGTAGAGATTACTTTAAAAAAATAAAATAAAATCTGGGACACCTGGGTGGCTCAGGCGGTTAAGCAACTGCCTTTAGCTCTGGTCATGATCCCAGGATCCTGGGATCGAGTCCCACATCAGGCTCCTTGCCCGGCAGAGAGTCTGCTTCTCCCTCTGCCTGCCGTTCCCCCTGCTTATGCCCGCCCCCCTCCTCTGGCAAATAAATAAGTAAAATCTTTTTAAAAAATAATTGAATTCAATTAAATCTTTTTTTTTTTTTTAAGATTTTATTTATTTATTCATGAGAGACAGAGAGAGAGAGGCAGAGGGAGAAGCAGGCTCCCAAGGAGCAGAGAGCCCGATGCGGGACTCGATCCCAGGACCCTGGGATCATGACCTGAGCCGAAGCCAGACGCTCAACCATCTGAGCCACCCAGGCGCCCCTGAATTCAATTAAATCTTTAAAAAAAAAATAGTATACCCTTAATCTCCTTCACTTATTTCATTCATCCCCTCACCCACCTCCCCTCTGGTAACCATCTGTTTGTTCTCTACAGTTAAGAGTCTGTCTTTTGGTTTGTCTTTCTCATTTTTTTCTTTTGTTCATTTGTTTTGTTTCTTAAATTGCACATATGAGTGAAATCATATGGAATTTGTCTTTCTCTGACTGGCTTATTTCTTTTTTTTTTTTTTTTAAAGATTTTATTTATTTATTTGAGACAGAGAGAATGAGCGACAGAGAGCACGAGAGGGAGGAGGGTCAGAGGGAGAAGCAGACTCCCCGCCGAGCAGGGAGCCCGATGCGGGACTCGATCCCGGGACTCCAGGATCATGACCTGAGCCGAAGGCAGTCGCTTAACCGACTGAGCCACCCAGGCGCCCGTGACTGGCTTATTTCACCTAGCATTATACTCTCCAGATCCATCTGTGCTGTTGCAAATGGCAAGATTTTATTCATTTTTATGGCTGAATAATATTCCATTGTGTATATATATATATATACCACATTGTCTTTATCCATTCATCTACCGATGGATGTATAATTCTATTTTTATAAGGTTCAAGAAGAGGCAAAATTAATCCATGACTGTAGACATCAGAATAGAGATTGCCTCTGAGTGGAAGGAGAACAGACTAGAACAGATCATGAAGGAACTCCCTAGGATTATAAGCACTATTATAGAATATTAAGCAATATTATAAGCTAGTTAATGGGTATATAAATTTATCAAAACTCATCAAACTGCACACTTAAGATCTGTGCATTTTGCTGTTTATAATTATGCCTGGATGAAAAGTATATTTGACAAAAAAGCTTTTTCTCACATATATATGTACTAAGAAATTTTATTAATTATGTAGCAAGGTGACATTGAGGAATTTACACCATACATCCTTCTGGGAAAGAAACTAATGTTTCCCCTCCTCAAAGGGGGTAGCCAGGCCTTTGTGCTTAAGGTCTTAGTTTTCCTAATCCATGGCAAGGAGTTAAGTTTCACCTGCTGAAAAAACTGGCAGGAGCATAAGAGACACCCTTCATATAAGACTAGACCTGTGGAGGATTTTAAGCTGAATTGTGCCAGAGGCTTAGTGTTTGGTACTTCCAGGGTTGAGAAAAACAGGAAGCGGGCTTCCTGATATGGAAACAATGCTGAAGCTGCAGATATACTGGAATAGTGAGGCCCTGATCCTGGTTGATTTAGGTCCGCCTGACGCTAGGAGTTCAGAGATAGTAGACCAGGAGCCTTCACAAAGGTCTCTGTGACCAAGATTGGCACATAGGAGCTGAGCCACAGTTTTTGCCTTCAGATGGCAAAGATGAAAAGCAACAGTTACTCCCATGGTTTAAGGACCTGAACCTCAGGGCGCCTGGGTGGCTCAGTTGGTTGAGAGTCTGACTCTTGATTTGGGCTCATGTCCTGATTGAGCCTCAGCTGGGCTCCATCCTCAGTGGGGAGCCTCCACCCTCAGTGGGGAGATTTCTCTCTCTCTCTCTCCCTCGCCCTCTGCCCCTCCCCCCTGCTTGTGCACGCACGCTCTCTAAATAAATCAATATAAAATCTTTTTTTTTAAAAAGTACCTGACCTTGGGCACCTGGGTGGCTCAGTTGGTTAAGTGACTGCCTTCGGCTCAGGTCATGATCCTGGAGTCCCGGGATCGAGTCCCGCATCAGGCTCCCTGCTCAGCAGGGAGTCCGCTTCTCCCTCTGACCCTCCCCCCTCTCATGTGCTCTCTCTCTCTCAAATAAATAAAATTTTTTTAAAAATTATTTTAAAAATAAATAAATAAAAAATAAAAAGTACCTGACCTTCTGCCATTTGGGATAAACTGCAAAAACTTCAGAATTTTCATATAATACAAAGGTTGGGGAAGAAAAACGGATCCTGGACTTTTTTGCCAACCTAGGCGATAGGAGGCTTAAACTAGATTATACTTGATGTAGACAAGGAAATATATTTGCCCTTTCTTATACCTAAGTATTGTGGAGCAATTCATACCTGTTAAAGTCAATTAAATATTGTGCATCACTTGTTACACGGGGAAAAGTGGACATTCGTCTTTTCTCTTTCTCTTAAAGATGTTAAAATGAACTTTGTGATTTTAAAAAACATGCTGGTTTAAAATGAAAATATAATATACCTAAAGTCACTTATCATATATTATGAAAAAGAGATAAAATGATGTTTAAATTCCCAAGGGGCTGACAAATTTTGACAATGAAGGAAGTTTGAGGGTCAAAACAGGCTGGGAAAAGCTGCTGCAGGCAGTGGGATGGCTGAGAGATTTTGTTTGTTTAGTCACTTTTGGCAAAGTGACACCATCAGCTAGGGGAAGTTCTGTGTATGTTGTTTTCGTTCTGTAGGGCCGGGGTCTATGCTCCATGCTCTAGGCTGGAGAACGTTTGTAGGAGACCAGCTAGCATACTGTAAATAGACGAAGTCCTGGTTAAGACAGTAATACTCAATCAGGATTGCTGTGTTTGAGAGATGTTTCTGAGGGAAAAAAAATTGAAAGGACTTTGTGGCCAAATATATTGATAACTAGATCTACCTCCAAGATCTAGAGTGTAAGCTAATGCTGTCCAGGAGAATTTTCTATGATGATGGAAATATTCTAGATCTGCCCTGTCCAATATGATAGCCTCTAGCCACATGTGATACTTGAAATGTCCATAGTGCGATTGAAGAACTGAATTTTAAATTTAATGTAACTTTGGTTAATTTAAATTTGAATGGCCACATGTGGCCAGTGGATACCAGACTGGATAGCACAGATCTAGACCATTAACTTGAGCTGCTAGGTGAATATTTCCACAGAAATTTTATAAGCACTTCAAATGTAATAGTTCATTTTCTGCCTCCTACCACACAACTTCTGTCTAAGGTTTCCTGTGTTGTTCAAAATGCCATCATCTTGTCAGTCATTCAGGGTTAAAATTGAAAAGTCATTTATTCATTTCACAAACATCCAGGGAGCACTTACTGAATGCCAGACAGTGCACTAGGCACAGGGGGTACAAAGATGAATATAGTCCTTGTAGGAAAACAGTGATAATGTTTATAATTAACTCTTGTATTTGAGGTCCAATCAGGAAAAAAAAAATTCAGTCCCAGGGGCACCTGTGTAGCTCAGTCGTTAAGTGTCTGCCTTCGGCTCAGGTCATGATCTCAGGGTCCTGGGATTGAGCCCCACGTCGGGCTCCCTGCTTAGCAGGAAGCCTGCTTCTCCCTCTCCCACTCCCCCTGCTTGTGTTCCCTCTCTCGCTGTCTCTCTGACAAATAAAATCTTTAAAAAAATAAAATAAAAATAAAAATAAATTCAGTCCCTTCCCTCTCTTTCTGCTTTACTTTTCACATCCAAACTTTTATCACAATAGCCCCCGGAGGGCAAAGATTTTTGTCCCTTCCACTTACCGCTGTATCCATAGAGCCTAGAGGAGTGCCTTGTACATAACGGTGGTGGTGGTGGATGATAAACATTTGAGGAATGAATCCATGTCCTCTCGCCTACCATCCTGCTCTAATTTTTTAATTTCCTTTTCCCTCCTTCCCACTGTATTGTTAACAGAGCCTCCAATTGGCTTAGCTACCCAGACAACTGCCATAGACGCTTACTGAAGTTATTTTAAAGCTTCACTTTCAAAGTGTGGTCCTGGGTCACAAAATCAATATACAGAAATTCACTGCATTTCTATACACTAATAATGAAGCAGCAGAAAGAGAAATTAAGAAAACAATCCCATTTACAACTGCACCAAAAATAATAAAATACCTAGGAATAAACTTAACCAAGGAGGTAAAAGACCTGTACTCAGAAAACTACAAAAGAATGATGAAAAAAACTGAAGATGGCACAAATGGAAAGACTTCCATGCTTCTGGCTTGGAAGAACAAATATTGTTAAAATGCCCATACTACCCAAAGCAATCTACAGATTTAATGTGATCCCTTTCAAAATATCATGAGCATTTTTCATAGAACTAGAACAATCATAAAATTTGTATGGAACCACAAAAGACCCCAAAGAGCCAAAGCAATCTTGGGGGGAAAAAAAAAAACAACCCAACACATCTGGAGGTATCACAAATCCAGATTTCAAGGTATACTACAAAGCTGGGATGACTGA
Organism: Mirounga leonina; assembly: GCF_011800145.1. Lineage (NCBI taxonomy): Eukaryota > Metazoa > Chordata > Mammalia > Carnivora > Phocidae > Mirounga > Mirounga leonina. Next base: position 14,666,299 of record NW_023270305.1, on the reverse strand, counting down.
GTGGCTCAGTAGGTTAAGCAGCTGCCTTCGGCTCAGGTCATGATCTCAGGGTCCTGGGATCGAGCCCCGCATCGGGCTCCCTGTTCAGCAGGGAGCCTACTTCTCCCTCTCCCTCTCAAATAAATAAATAAAATCTTTAAAAAAATAATGCTGCTATAAACATAGTGGTGCATATATCCTTTTGAATTAGTGTTCTCATAACTTTTTGGTAAATACCCAATAATGCAATTACTGGATAATATAATTCTATTTTTAATTTTTTAAAAGATTTTATTTATTTTAGAGAGAGAGCATGAGTGGGGGGAGGGGCAGATGGAGAGGAAGAGAATCTCAAGCAGACTCGGCCCTGAGCGTGGAGCCCAATGTGGTGCTCAATCTCATAACCCTGAGATCATGACCTAAGCTGAAATCAAGAGTTGGACACTTGGGGCGCCTGGGTGGCTCAGTCGTTAAGCGTCTGCCTTCGGCTCAGGTCATGATCCCAGAGTCCTGGGATAGAGCCCCAAATCAGGCTTCCTGCTCTGCGGGAGGCCTGCTTTTCCCTCTCCCACTCTCCCTGCTTGCATTCCCTCTCTTGCTGTGTCTCTCTCTGTCAAATAAATAAATAAAATCTTTAAAAAAAAAAAAAGAGTTGGACACAACTGACTGAGCCACTCAGGAGCCCCTCTATTTTTAATTTTTTGAGAAACTTCCATACTGTTTTCCACAGTGGCTGCACCAGTTTGCATTCCTACCACCAGTGCATGAGGGTTCCTTTTTCTCCACATCCTTGCCAACATTTGTTGTTTCTTGTGTTTTTGACTTGAGCCATTCTGACAAGTATGAGGTGATAGGTCATTGTGATTTTGATTTTCATTTCCCTGATAATGAGTGATGTTGAGCATCTTTTCATGTGTCTGTTGGGTGTTTGAATGTCTTCTTCGCAGAAATGTCTGTTCATGTCTGTTGCCCATTTTTTTTAAGTGTGGAGCCCAACACAAGGCTTGAACTCACAATCCTGAATCAAGACCTGAGCTGAGATCAAGAGTTGGACACTTAACTGAGCCACCCAGGTGTCCCTATAGCAGCATTATTTACAATAGCCAAATTATGGAAGCAGTCCAAGTGTCCATCAATAGATGAATAAATAAAGAAGATGTGGTATATATATATAGTGGAATATTATTCAGCCATAAAAATGAATGAAATCTTGTCATTTGCAACAACATGGATGGATCTAGAGAGTATAATGCTAGGCTAAATAAGCCAGTCAGAGAAAGACAAATTCCATATGATTTCACTCATATGTGCAATTTAAGAAACAAAACAAATGAACAAAGGAAAAATAGAGACAAACCAAAAGACAGACTCTTAACTACAGAGAACAAACAGACGGTTACCAGAGGGGAGGTGGGTGGGGGGATGGGTGAAATAGGTGAAGGGGATTAAGAGTACACTTATCTTGACAAGAGCTGAGTAATGTATAGAATTGTTGAATTACTATATTGTACACCTGAAACTAATATAACACCGTATGTTAACTATACTGGAATTAAAATTTTTAAATAATAAAATAACATAAAAATTTCCTTTCTTAAAAAAAAAAAAAAGTGACAGAGGTGCCTTTTGGTGGCTCCGTCGGTTAAGCATCTGCCTTCAGCTCAGGTCATGATTCCAGGGTCCTGGGATCGAGCCCCGTATCAGGCTCCCTGTTCAGCGGGGAGCCTACTTCTCCCTCTCCCTCTGCTGCTCCCCCTGCTTGTACTCTCTCTCTCTCTGTGTCAAATGAATAAATAAAATCTTAAAAAAAAAAACTAACAACAAAACAAGTATGGCCTTTGGTCCAACAACAGTAGCATCACCTGGGAGCTTGTTAGAAAGGAGGAATCTCAATCCCTACCCCACACCTACTGAATCAGAATATACTTTTTAACAAGACCTCCAGCTGATTGATTCATATGGGTGTAGCAGTTTGAGAAGCATTGCTCTAAAGCACAGATCTAAGCACATTTTAACCTGGCTTTAAGACCTCTGACATCTTATTTTCTTTTTTTAAAAGATTTGTTTATTTATTTTAGAGAGAGAGCACATGCATGGGAGCAGGGGGAGGAAGAGAGGGAGAAGGAGAAGTAGAGGGAGAGAAGCAGACTCCCCAGTGAGCGTGGGGCCTGACACAGGGCTGGATCTCAGAATCCTGAGATCGTGACCTGAGCCGAAATCAAGAGTCACAGGGTTAACCGACTGAGCCACCCAGGTACCCCTTGACATCTTTCAACTGCATATAGAATTAATATTTATACAAACTATTCAGCCTGGTATTGAAAGCCCTCTACAATGTCACCTCTGTCAATTTTCCAAATTTTTCTCTCACTGAGCTCCCTATACTTCTACACTCCATCCACATAGGTGTCCTCTCTTCAAACACATCCAACACTCTTCAGTTTCCCATGATTTTCCCCAATCCATTCCTTCTATCTGGAAAGTCTTCACTACTCTCTTCCATCTACACTATCCACCTTCAAAGCCCTACCCTTCCTCTGAAGCACAATTAAAACCTGAGCTCCCCAGAGTCATTTTATAGATCCCCCTGCTTCAAAAGACTCTTTACCTCCAACCTCTTCATCAGTATTTATACTTCTATTAACTCTTATCATTTTCTCTTTCCTTGTGTTGTGTGTATATCCATCTGACTGTCTCCCCAACTTCACCTTGAGCTCCTAGAAGGTGGGGATGGTGTTTTATTTTTCCTCAAGGTCTAGTACGCCACCATATATAATAGGTGCTCAAGATTTGTTGAAATAAACTGAAAGGAACAGGATTGATCATGACTTATACTTATAGGACGACATCCATAGGCACTATCTCAACTCCCCTCTTCCCCCACCCAGTTCCTCCCCCAGCCTAAGAGATAGGAGTTTCCATGGCCTCAGAGGCAGGGACAGGGAGCAGTGAACTTCAAGGGAGGGTTGCATCACATACCTCTGAGTCTGTCTTGGCTACCACCTGCTTCCTGCTCTGTCTCCCAAAAAAGAGCAGCCAAAGCCCCCAAACAAGGAAACCAAATAAGAGTAGAGGGCTGACATATGATGGAGGCGGGATGGCCAGCCCCCAAATCGGTGCCATTACTCAACCCCATGCCCCTCTCAGCCAAACAATGTTCTCCTTCAAGGTTGTGACTCCATATGACATCACAATGGACATTCCAAGGTAAACCTGACAGGGCCCAGCCAATGTGAGAGCTGCTTCAGTCTCCTCTCTGAGACATGCCCATCTGCTGTCCCTTCATGCAACTGCTCACGGGCTCTGCCCTGACAGCCAATGCTCAGGGAAGACCTCCTTTACAACTCTACTAGGACTGGGCTGGACAACTTGGCATAAAGTAGAGTGTATGGAAGCAAGATTTCAAAGAAGCAAGCCTTCCAAGTGGCCTGCTTTGCCCTATGAGCATCTTCTCTGGAACCAGTCATTCCCTAGAGGTCCAGGTATGGTGTCGTATGTTCCCAATCACAAATTAGAATACAGAGTCAAGTACATTTAAGAAAGCTAGCATATCTTAAGTAGATACTCTCAGAAAATGTGATATATATGGTTTCCTAACTCTGAAGTTTGACATATAGCAGAGGTCACATAGGAAAATTAAATGATCTTAAAGGATCACTCAACTCCAAAATCCATGGTCTCATTTTCTAGAACATTCATTATGTCAATATACCCAGAGTTAACTGGATTCTCTCTGGTTAATTCACTTTAAACAAAATTTACAAGGAATCAACTTATGCTATAATAAAGATAAATAAAACTGGCCAGAGTATTTTTTTTCTTGTAGGAACGTTAATTTGGAAAATCGATTCAATTAAATAACTATTGTATAGCGGGCACTGTTTTTGAAAAAGAAAGTTATGGTTTCTCACCTTATAGAATTTTCAGTCTATTGGGGCAGCCAAAGTAATATTCTCAGAAAGCCCATCATCAAGGAAGTGGTCAAATAACATACGGTATGTCCTTATTATGAAATACTTTGCAGTCACTACAAAGATTATAATTATAAAGACTGATATTGTCAGGCTGAGCACACATCACATGTCAGGTACTAGTGTATGCCAGCCCGGAGATCTAAGGTTAGGGCTGGAGGTACAGTTTTGGTCCTTAGAACACGTTTGTACAGTTTGACAAGCCTTTTTTAAGGATTTTATTTATTTATTTGAGAGAGAGCACGAGCTGGGGGAGGGGCAGAAGGAGAGGGAGGAAACAGGCTCCCCGCTGAGCAGGGAGCCAAGGATATGTGGCTCAATCCCAGGACCCCAGGATCATGACCTGAGCCAATGGCAGACCCTTAAGCAACTGAGCCACCAGGCACCCCCACTCTTTTCTATATGCATATAAAAATATATTCTTTGTGGGGCATCTGGGTGGCTCAGTCGTTAAGCGTCTGCCTTTGGCTCAGGTCATGATCCCAGCGTCCTGGGATCGAGCCCCGCATCGGGCTCCCTGCTCCGCAGGAAGCCTGCTTCTCCCTCTCCCACTCCCTCTGCTGTGTTCCCTCTCTCACTGTGTCTCTCTGTGTCAAATAAATAAAATCTTAAATATATATATACATATATTCTTTGTGTCTTGAATATTTACTCACCATTATGTTTGAGTCATCCACACTCTTTTGTACAGCTGGGATTCAGTTTTATTTCATTGCATTGTATAACCATTGCATAACTTTTTCTTTCTTTTTTTTAATTTAAATTCAATTAGCCAACATAGAGTACATCATCAGTTTCAGATGTAGTGTTCAATGATTCATCAGTTGTGTTATAACACCCAGGGCTCATCACATCACACGCCCTCCTTAATGCCCATCACCCAGTTACCCCATCCTCCCATCCACCTTTTTTCTTTTTTTTAATTTAAATTCAATTAGCCAACATATTTTACATCATTAGTTTCAGATGTAGCGTTCAATGATTCATCAGTCATTACATGACTCATTTATCCATTATGATACTGATGGACATTTGGCCTGTTTTCCATGTTTGGGTATTATAAACAATGCCATTAAAACATCCTTGTCCATGTATCTTGGTGGATATATATTCCTATTTCTCTATGGCAGTGGCTTTTAAGCTTTAACATACATCAGAATCACCCGGAAGGGTTGTAAAAACAGACTGCTGGGCCCTACCCCTAAAGTTGCTGATTGATTAAGTTTGGAGAAGAGCTCAGGAATTTGGCATTTCTAAGATGTTTCCAGGGGTTGCTGATACTGTTGGACTGAGGACCACACTTTAAGGATCCCTACTCTATGGTATCTACCAAGGAGTGGAATTGCTAGGTTATAGAGTTATGTGTAACTTAAGCTTTACTAGACAGTGCCAAACTGTTTTCTCTTGAGTGGTTGTGTCATTATTTCCACCAGTGGTGAATGGGGAGTTCTTCCTGCTCCATTTTCACGCCAATGTGTGGTATCGTCAGGCTGTTTCATTTCAGCCAATCTGGTATATGTGGTAATGGTATTCCATTGCTTAACTGAAATTTTTCTGGTTACTAATAATTACTAACTTGTGAACACATTTTCATAAGCCAATTGGGCATTTTGTTTTTAAACATAATGCTGCATTCCGCTGCTAATATTTTGTTCAGCATTTTTGTTCCCTATTTTCATGAGTGAGGGCATCCTGTAATTTTTCTCTCTTGTTCTGTCTTTGTCAGGCTTTTGGTATCAAGGTCATGCTAGACTCCTGGGTTGAGGAATGTTTCCTCCTTTTTTTCTTTTTTTTAATGCCTGAAAAAGTTTGCATAAGATTTAAACTATTTGATCCTTCAACATTTGGTACGACTTGTCAGCAAAGCCATACAAGCCTGGAGTTTTCTTTGAATGAAGATTTCTGACTAAAGATTTCATTTATTTGAAGGGTATAATGCTATTGAGAATTTGTAAATTTTTTTGAGTCATCTTTGGTGACATTTATTTTCTAGTAATTTTTCTATTTAATCTACATTTTCCAAATGTACTGACATAAAGTTATTCAAATGCAGTACTGTCTCCTTGTTTTTATATTGGTTATTTGTCTTCTCTCTCTCTCCTTTTTTTTCCTGTCCTTGATCTATCTTGCTAGAGATTTGTCAGTTTTATTTTATTTTTTTTAAAAGATTGTATTTATTTATTTGAGAGAGAGAAGCAGACTCCCTGCTGAGCAGGGAGCCACTGTGGGGCTTGATCCCAGGATCCTGGGATCATGACCCGAGCCTAAGGCAGCTGCTTAACCAACTGAACCACCCAGGCGCCCTGAGATTTGTCAATTTTAATTAATTACTTCAAAGACCCAACTTTTTGTATGTTTGCTTTCTATTTGAATAATTTCTCCCTCTGTCTTTATTTCCTTACTTCTACTTTCTTTTTTGCCCCAGTTTTATTGAGATATAATTGACACTTCTACTTTCTTTGGACTTATTTTGCTGTTTTTTTCCTAACTTCTTGAGATAAATGCCTAGATCATTCACTTTTAACTCTTTCCCCCCAATATATGCATTTGAGAGTACAAATTTTCTCCTAAGCACTACTTTAGTTTCATTCCAGAAGTTATGATATGTAGAATTTTTATCATTCTGTTCCAACTATTTTCTAATTTCCATGACAATTTCTTCTTTGATCCATGGGTCATTTGGTAGTTCATTTTAAGTTTCTAGACGTATAGGGATTTTCTAGTTATCTAACAAAGCTGCACTGTGGCCAGAATATATACTTTAATTTCAGTCCTTTGAAATGCTCTAAGACTTTATTCCCAGTTTATGGTCAGTTAAAAAAATTCTTTGTGTGCTTAAAAAATAAGATGTATTCTGCAGGTGTTAAAAATAGTCTCTTCAGGGGGGCCCTGGGTGGCTCAGTCAGTTAAGCGCTGGACTTCTGATTTTGGCTCAGGTCAGGATCTCAGGGTCCTGGGATGGAGCCCTGCATTGCGCTCCGCCCTTAGCCAGGAGTCCGCTTGGGATTCTCTCTCTCCCTCTGCCTCTGCCTCTCCCCCTGCATGCGCTCACACTCTCTCTCTCTCTCTCAAATAAATAAATAAATCTTTAAAAAAAAAAGTCTCTTCAGAATTTCCCCTTCTGCTGGGCGGCGGAGGCGGGGGGTGCGGATGTCTCTATGACCATTCGGTCAATTCTGCTCATCTCAATGTTCAAATCTATATTATTCCTAAACTTTCGTCTGCTTTTTTTCCACCAATTACTAAGACAAGTATGTAAAATTTCTCGTGATTGTGGATTCATTTCTTCTTTGAATACTGAAGATTTTTGCTTTATGTATTTTTAAGTGTTATTTAAAATCATTATTCCTGGTGAATTAAATCTTGTATCACTATGAAGACCCTCTTTATCTCTAACAATACTACTGGACTTTAGTTCTTTTGTCTGATACTAATATTGCTAAAGCAATTTTCTTTTGGTTGGTACTTGCATAGTGTATCTTTTCCCATTCTTCCAACCTTTCTATATTTTTTTAATATTGGATAAATAAAAAAATCTAAATATATGCTATTGGTAAGAGACACATCTAAAACAAATAGATTTTAATTGGAGCACTGATAAGAGTAGGCAGCTGGACAGAAGCTGGAGGCAAGGACAGTGATAAATAGGTTACACATTAGAAGCCTGGGGGCACAACATCTTGCCTTTGTGGCTTCCAAGTCCCCTAGGCTAACAGACCAAGAGCCACATGTGCAGAACAGGCCACTCTCCTCTTCCACCTCTGCCCCAGGGTAACCCCTAGACTCATTATAATGCGTTTGCATTGTGGCTTTAGCCTCCCCCTACCCTCCATGGGGGAAGACTGCCCTGACGGTTCAGAGACAAACCTAATAGGGTCAAAAACTAACCTCTCCCGGGGCACCTGGGCGGCTCAGTCATTAAGCGTCTGTCTTTGGCTCAGGTCATGATCCCCAGGTCCTGGGATCGAGCCCCGTGTCGGGCTCCCGCCCCGCGGGAAGCCTGCTTCTCCCTCTCCCACTACACCTGCTTGTGTTCCCTCTCTTGCTGTGTCTCTCTCTGTCAAGTAAATAAATAAAATCTTAAAAAAAAAAAAACTAACCTCTCCCAACCTATGGGAGTCCCTTAAAGGATTGGAAGCAGCCTCCATTAGAGACCATCCCATCCACGACTCAAGACACCCTCCCACCCGCTCACACACACAGAAGAAGATTCCTGTAGCCTCAGGGCAGTTGCCACCTCTGGGCCTTCCTGCTCTCCCACCTGGAGAGTGTACTGTCCTCAATAAACTGCTTTGGGCTTGCTACTTTCTTCTCTTTTTTTTTTTAATTTAAATTCAAGTTAGTTAACATATAGTGTATTATTAGTTTCAGGGTAGAGTTCAGTGATTCATCAATTCCATATAACACCCAGTGCTCATTATATCACGTGCCCTCCTTAATGCCCATCCCCCAGTTAGCCCATCCCCCCCAACCCCAACTGTCTTTATTAGAGCATGGATCCTCATGGAAATCTTTCGTGGGGAATCCAAGAACCGAGACCTCCATTCACATAACACAGACTCTCCCACCCCGATCAGCATGTGCTCCATTTCCAGTTCTGTTACACTTTCCATTATATTTAATGTAGTTATTGAAGCATTAAGATCAAAATTACCCTTTTACTTGGCACTTTCTATTTCATCCTGTTTTATATTTCTTTTTCTCTCATTTCTTGCCTTTTAGTTAGATAGCTATTTTTAATTAATTACTCCATCTTTTCCTTTACTAATTGGAAGTTAAATTCTGTTTTTGTTCTTTTACTGCAAGGGTTGACAAACTATGGCCTGTGGGTCAAACTAGCCTGATGCCTGTTTTTGTAAATAAAGATTTATTGGAACACAGCCACACTCATTTTACATATTGTCTCTGCTTTCAAGCTACAACAGTAGGTAGTTAACAACAAAAACCATAGGGGGTTTACAATGGCTAACATATTTACTCTCTAGCCAACCCCATTTTTAGTGGATGCCCTTTAAAATGCAAAATACACATTTAACCTATCAAATTCTTAAATAAAACCTCTATCCTCGTATTCATGATAAATCAAGGCCCTCAGAATATTTTAATTATATATGCCCCTTCCCACATATAGGTTACTATAGTCAGGAATTTTCTTTTCTTTTCTTTTTTTTTTTTTTTAAGATTTTATCTATTCATTTTTCAGAGAGAAAGAGGGAGGGAGAGAGGAAGAGAGAGAGCACAAGCAGGGGGAGTGGCAGGCAGAGAGAGAGAAGCAGACTCCCCCCTGAGCAAGGACCCTTGGACCACGACCAGAGTCCAAGGCAGACACTCAACCGACTAAGCCACCCAGGTGTCCCATGGAATTTATTTTCTTAATAAACTCTATTTGGGAATAATTTTAGACTTACAGAAAAGTTGCAAAGATAGCACAGTGAGTTCCCCATATGCCCTTCACCCAGTTTCACCCAATGTTGACATCTTATATAACTTTGGTTCATGTGTCAAATCTATGTGATTAACATTGGTACATTTACTTTGTTTTTTGTTTGCTTTTGTTTTTTAAAGATTTTATTTATTTATTTGGCAGAGAGAGAGACAGCGAGAGAGGGAATACAAGCAGGGGGAGAGGGAGAGGAAGAAGCAGGCTTCCCGCTGAGCAGAGAGCCCCCCGTGGGGCTCGATCCCGGGACCCCGGGGATCATGACCTGAGCCAAAGGCAGACACTTAACAGCTGAGCCACCCAGACACCCTGGTACATTTACTTTGAACTGAATGCCAAACTTCATTCAGATTTCACTAGTTTTTCCACTAACGTCCTTTTTCTGTCCCGGATCCAACCTAGGGCCCACGTTGGATTTGGTTGTCATGCCCCCTTAGTCTCCTCTGGTCTGTGAGAGTTTCTCTGACCTTGACAGTTTTTAGGAGTACTGGCAGGTTCTTAAATTTGGGTTTCTCTGTTTTCCGTATGCTTAGACCGAGGTTATGTGTTTTGGGGAAAATACCACAGAGGCGCCCTGCGCTTCTCATTACTGATCTTACTCAGTAATGATAGCAGCCCGTGTTGCCAATCTTCATTACTTGGCTAAGGTAGCCAGGTTTCTCCACGGTGAAGCCATTATTTTTCTCTTTCCATACTCTGTTCTTTGGAAGCAAGCCCCTAAGTGTAGCCCATGTTGGGGTTGGAAGAAGTGAGGGGTTGTTAAGCTCCATCTCTTGGAGTGGGCTGTATCTACATATATTATTTGGAATTCTGTGTAACTCCTATTTATTTATTCCATTATTTTGTTATATCAGCATGAACTCATGCCTACTTATCTAGTACTCTGTGTTATAGTCCAATACAACATTATTTATTTTGTTGCTCATGTTGTTCCAACTTTGGCCATTGGGAGCTCTCTTAGGTTGACTCCTATCCCTTTGCTATGGCCCAATCCTTTTGTTTTTATGGGCGCTTCTGTACTTCCTGGCATTACAAGATCCTTCTGGCTCCCCTTCCTGTCTCTTCCTCCCATGCCAGAGCACCCCAGCCACTAGCTTATAGGTAAGCCCAAATCTTCTCTTTTCCAGGATGGAAGCATTTCACACCGCCTAAATTCAGTGCCTAGGATTTGACCCACCTGTCCAATCCATAGCTGAATCTGGATTGGATCTTAGACATTTTGCTGTGCTTTAAGGCCCATCCCTGGAGCCAGATTGGGGCCCTTTGATCTCCTACCTGGTCCCAACATCTTCCTTCAGTCTTACTATCCCAGGTGACTGGCCCCAGCCTGTCTAATATTTAAGACCACCTAAGTTATGAAAAGAACAGCTGATTTGGAGGAGAGATCCTGGGTTCCGGTTTTTAATATATTAAGTTTGAAGTATATGCAATATCCAAATATCTTCCACCCTTCACCTCTTATTTTTGATCGAGCAAATGAGTGTAGCAGGAAATTGTTTCCTTCACCTTCCACAATCCAATCCAGTCTTCTGGGATAGATCCTTTCATCATTTCAGCAGAATTAGTGCCTGTGTTGATAATAGATTACAGCTTTCTTACCCTCAGAAGTTTGCTTTCTCCAAAATAACGGTAAACATTGTCACCCTGCCATTTGTCTCTGGATAATTCTAAAAAATCTTTGAACCATTTTAGCTCAACCTAGAGGTCAGGTTCCATTGACAATGACCTAACTCTCTGATGTTGGAACCACACATCAGTACAAGTATCCAAACATCCCCAGATTTTCTTTGGATGTTCCCTCACCCACCCCAACCTCCTTTCTTCCAAAATTTTCCTTGATTCTTGGCCTACCCTGTAATCTCCCCCAAATAATTCTGGCAGCTCTCTGTACCCAGCCTGCTGTTCTAATCCATTTCAACTCTCTCTGTCTTGTATTGGAATTGTTCGTATGTGCTTGTGAATTCCTAGGGGGTGGGGATCAGACCTTAGCCATCTTTATCTCCTCCATAATGCCAGAATGTATCCAGCTGCTTCTCCACCTAGTTCATTACACCTGAACATCATACACAACTGAACAAGAGTTGAATTGACTTGACATCACTGTACCAGCCAAGTACTTGGCAACAAAACAAAACACCCTCTGGACTTCTAGAGTTCTCCTTTATCCAGCCTTGGGGAAATCTGACCATGCACCATATCCATTCCACACCTCTGTGCCTCCTTGTCACAATCACAATTCCCCAAGAAACAGGGAGCTCCTTGGCAGAACATCACTAACTTTGTAAACACAGTATCAAGCAAAATTCCTGATACGCTGAAAGGACTCAATGAATGTTAGCTGCCGGCAGGATACCTCTTCCTTCTCATGTGCAACCTGGATGTGGAAGGAGATGGGAGCAGTCCAAATGTCATCCGACAGTGGCTGGGGGAAGTGGATCACCTGGAGGAGGGTCTCGATGCATCGAGCCTTGGGCTGTCCAGAGAACCGCTGTGGAGGAAGCAGGAAGGTCAGTGTCGGGCTAGAAGGCCGGGGGAGCAGAGAATGAAATCGAAGAGGAGAAAGGAGTGGGAGAGTGGGAGGCAGGCACCTGGGATCCCGAAGACGGGCCAGAGAGGCTGTAGAGAAGTGGTCCCTATAGGCGATCCCAAACTCACAATCCCCAGGTGTGAAGAACAAGGGTTAGTGGTGGGCTTTGATGGGCCGGGTTAAACTGGAGGATTAATGGCAACTTGGTCACACTTTCAGCCATGTGCCACCAACCCCATAGGTTGGTAACCTTAAACTGAACTCACTCCTTCCAGTTTCCTCCTTAACCCTATCCATCCTTCATACCCTGCCAAGACTGCTCATCTGCAAAAGCTGCTCCTTTTTGTCACCCGCCCCCCCCCCCACTAGCTCAGCACTGCCCAAGAGAAATATAATGTGAGCCACATATGTAATTTAAGATTTTCTAGTACTGGGGTGCCTGGGTGGCTCAGACGTTAAGCGTCTGCCTTCGGCTCAGGTCATGATCCCAGGGTCCTTAGATTGAGCCCCACATCGGGCTCCCTGCTCCGTGGGAAGCCTGCTTCTCCCTCTACCACTCCCCCTGCTTGTGTTCCCTCTCTCGCTGTGTCTCTCTCCGTCAAATAAATAAATAAAATCTTTAAAAAAAAAAAAAAGATTTTCTAGTACTGCATTAAAAAAGAAACACATGGAATGCAAAAGAAGCAAATAAGAAAATAGATTTTAATCATGTTTTATCTAATCCAATATATATGTCTAAAATATTATTCCAACATATAAACAATATTACAAATTATTAATAGGGTATTCTACAATATTTTTGTATCATGTCTTTGAAATCTAGTGTCTAGTTTAAAATCCCAGCACATCTCAGTTCAGGTACTGAATTTTGAGGTAAAAGTAAAATGTAGTTCTACCAAAACAATAAAGTTGCATTTAATGAAAAAAATTACACTGCTTCAGTTTTTAAACAAAACATAAAAGTTCAGCTCCTCAGACACACTAGCCACATTTCCAGTGCTCAGTAGCCACATGTGGGTGGTGACTGCCATTTTGGATGGCCCAGGTCTAGCTACATTTGGCAAGCCCCAGTTCTGGTCTGGCTTTCAATCTTCCACGTAATCCTTAGAGGGGCCACTCTGGGATGCCAAGTCCTGGATCAGACATATCTCCGATTCCCCCTACCCACCGCAACCCCAGGATCTAAAAGAGCATAAAGCACTTTTCTTTTCCTGGTTGGTCGGTTCTATTCATTAGAGAAGGTTCTAGGGACTTGGTGGGTGCTCACTAAATGCTCATTGATTCCCTTCACACAGGGTTGTCAGATTTAGCAAATAAAAATACAGGATACCCAGGAATAGGAATTTCAAATGAATAATGAAAAAAATAGTATAAGTATGCTTCAAATATTGCATGGGACATACTTATACTAAAAAAAAATCCTTTATTTATCTGAAATTCAAATTTGTCCTGTATTTTTGTTTGCTAAACTTAACAACTCTCCTTTCATGACCAGCTATTGTGCTATCTGCTCGGCGGCCATTCCTCCCCCTTCTAGTACCAGCACCTTGATCTTCCTCCCCCTTCTA